>NC_092357.1:48975764-49275764 GCF_963676685.1 Mytilus edulis | reverse complement strand
TCTAAATATTATGTCCATCATTTTAAAGGAAGAATATGATAAAATTCCAGTGGCAAATATTACATGTTAAATCTAAAACGATAACTTGGACTTTGATCATGAATTTCCTATTTTACTAGATCGATATTTAAAGCAGATTGTTAGCAGGCATGCAAGCTAAACATGCACATTGTAGGATGAGAAGTGAGATGTGTTACTACACACACTGAACTATGTATATTAACGCACAGTAAAAAGCTTACATACTAATATATATATTAAGTCTTAGTTTTAAACCTACATGGGATAGTGTGTCATTACTGGACGTTATCATAGAATATATAAAACCCTTCTATCGGCATCCAAATAAATTGAAATAATATAAACATACACACATTTTTATACGTTTATAATTACAGAATGGAAACTGCATTAGGTGTGCCAATTCCGTATTGGGATTCCTCTATTGATTACGAGATGGAACATCCGACAAAGTCAATTATGTTTACACAGAAATATTTCGGGAACGGATTCGGTATGGTCAAAACTGGACCCTTTGCTAAATTTCAAACGCCTTCTGGTCCATTGATACGGAACATAGGAAGTGATGGATCTTTATTTAATAAGAGGGATTTAAATGCTATTTTCACTAGAAGTCTTATATCTAAGATTTCAGAGCCGACAGCTGAAGAGAGGGTAAGCTTAGAGGGACAACACAATTCTATTCACAATTGGATAGATGGACAGATGAACACACAGGAGTTTAGTCCACACGATCCAATTTTCTGGACTCATCATTCTTTTGTTGACTATATATGGGAAGGATTTAGGAAAGTTCAATTCGCACGTGGAATTGACCCCGTACTAGACATTCCCGAACCACCAGAAAATGTTACGTTTCAGAGCGGGAGTGATCCTTCTGTTGGTTTATTTGGATTTTATAATCGTGAAGGATATTCTTCAAAAATTGCAAAAATGGTTTCATATGAACCTCATCCCGAATGTCCAAAATGCTGTGGAAGCCCTGATATGTATTGCGATACCAGAAAACATGTGTGTGTAAGTAAGATAAGAGATCTAATGGAATATGAGGGAAATCGCGCAGAAGCACAGGAAATAGCAGATAAAATGATCGAAGCATCAACGGGAAGGCAACGTAGAGTATTTTCGGAATACATGCGAGATGATCGAGTGCGAGGTGACTCCTTAACATTAAAAAAGAAAGAAAAATTGAGAAACCTTAAAAGGCATCTAATGAATGGAGTTGTTAACGAATTTCCAGGAAGTTCACCCTTATACAATCGAGTTCCGCCTTTTAATACGGAAACTATTTACCATGGACTTCCACAAGGATTTACACCGATGAATGATGCTCCTCCTATACAAATAATCCCGTCCCCAGATTTTCGAATTAGAGGGTTAAATTTTCTGCCCAAGCCAACAGTGGATATTATTTATGGTCCGATACAGTTTGATTCACTTGTCGTTTATCCAAACAACAATATCCATACTCCAGGTCACCACTATAACAACGCTGGTCCGAAACATACACCCTTTCCACATTATATGACAGACATACGCACAAGAAATCATGTTTTGCATTTGCGAAGAAGACGAAGTCTGACTGAAAGGACAAGCACGTCTGCTAGAAATCAAATATGGAAACCGACTCTAGAAAATAGTTTTTTCTTAAATGGCAAATCTGACCTTGATGCATGGGCTTTTGTTCCTGTCAAAATAATTTATAATAATATCAAAGAATCGACATTCCAAAACAAATTGAATTTTACCGGAAGTAATACTGCTCTGCAGACGATACTCGGCGACAAAACAGAAACTTGTGGGGAAAGGATAGATAGTCCTCTGAAGATTTTCGTACAATCTCATGGACTGAACTATTATGGAAAATACAAAGACTTTGCAGTTTATCAAAATAGAGAATCAGAGTTGAATTATATCGCAATTAAAAAACCTTCCAAAAAATCAGTGGAAACATATATTTCTGCATATGATTCGTGTGGGAATACGTGTAACACAAGATGTATAATCCCCGGTGTTTATCCACCTGTTTATAGAAGTTGCGCAGGCGCAATCAGTGTTTCTAGTAAAGAACCTCTAATGTACAACGGTGTTCTAAGCGCAATTCAAGGATTGCCTGTTGAAGAAAATATTCCTATAGTCTTTGTATGTGATATACTGTGATAACATCTTCCGAATAGAGTTGAAATACTGGATAAATGCATGCAAGTAATGAAAATTATATTCCAAACTGTAACTTGCGTTCCATTGTTTCGTTGGGTTTATTTTCTAAATTAACCAGTGTTCATAGGAAGATAAAGCATTGAGATAAGTCGAAAAGGCTCATCCAATTATATAGGCCGAGTTCACATGAAACTCTAGACATTTTTACTAACTCGGGTTCCAACAATCCGAGATTATTTGAATCTCTCGAGATAACCCCGCTTACCCCGGTTCCAACCTCACTGTGCCAGGGTTAAACTCGAGAAACCCTCGTCAAACCAATCAGATGTAATTCTTTTTTATGCTTATTCAAGACCCTACCCTAGAGTTTTTTTTCTGAATAGCAACTCGACTGCGTTCATGTGATACTTTTGAATCTCTAAAGTGGACTCTTTGAGTTTTAAGTGAACTCGGTCACTGACGTGTTAAATTAGTCGAGTTGTGGCTCCATGTGCAGCGAGGTGTGACACATAACAATTGTTTGGCGTTTAAAGAATGAAAAATAAGTATAGTCTTAACTGAGAATTGAAACAAAAGAAAATGTGCGTACATCCATGTAATGGCGTATTAATTGGTAAACATTAGCTGCAATTACATGTATGCGAAAGGGTAATTATCATATATTTATAACTATTCCTATGTGTTCCTAGATGAGTGACAGTTTTATACCATGAACCACCAATTACTTGTGTGAATCTGATGATTGAGGTACATGTACATGTACATGTATATAACATGTATAAATCTAACACCTAACCCAAATGAAGCCATGTACATGTATTTATATGTATACTAAATCTGTAATTGCTTAAATCCAATTCATTTGAACTTAGGTGGATAGTTATCTCATCGGCAACCATATCACATCTCCTAGTTTTTATATTGGTGGGTTTCAATCTTAAATCACTTAAGAATTAAAATTGTTGGATTTTTGGTCGAATTAATCATAACTTGGTAGCCAAACATTGTTAAGTATTATGCATTACTACGTATTCTAGAATGTGTAATTCAAAGTGGATTGAATGTTTACAATAAGTTAGAGACAGCACATATCATTGTAGATTTATTGTGAAACACAGTTTGTTTTGAAGATGAGATTTTCTATATATTTTCGTCTTCCACGAACTTACGAACCAATCCTTGTTATTGTATTTTTCAAATCCAAAAATTGAAAAAAATATATATAATTATAGTTCATTATGTTTTTTTATCGTGTTAGATTATGATATTCAATATTTCTGGAAACAAATCACAAACTATCTGATGTATAACTATAAAGTACACGTATGTATGTCCTTCATAATTTAGAACTGTTTTAAAGTCAAATCTTAACAATATATCGAATTTCTGATTTCTGTTATTTCGTGACATTTTCAACATTAATGGAATCGTTGTAATGATAAAACATGATTACATAAGGCAGAACTCTTTATATTTCCAAGTATTTCAGAGAATAAATTTTATGTACATGGATATAAAGGGGTACCAAACACCTCCACTGCGATGAATTTTACTCGTTTAATTAACATACCATTTAAAAAGATATTGACCCTCTAACAAGAATATACAAATTTCAAAACATTGAATCTTATTAAATTTTATTGGAAAATTTCATTAGACTCAATATATCAGCAGTTTAAAAAACTCAAGATTTGATCATTAAGGAGCTTAATATTTCTTAACAATAATCGTAATTAAATCGTCCAGCTGAGTTATCTCCCTCCCGTTGTATGTACCAAATTCTGATTGTTAATGTGCGTAATACATCTAGTCTTGTTTTGCAATTTTAATTTTGTATATTTGCTGAATGTGTATCTTGTGTCAGCGTTGTATGCTGCCCTGGTGATCAATAAAATATTGAAATCTTGAATCTTGTATATCTTATGTTCCAGACTGTTATAAGACAGACATTAGAAGAACAGACGACCTCATTCATGAAAGAACAAACACATATAAAAACAACGATGTAAGGGGACGTTAATAAGGTTTTCGGAAAAGAGCGCGGGATTGGATAGGGTGGTAATTGTTATATGAAAATGGTGGATATATGTATGGCATGTTAATATGGGCGTGTTGCATTTCATTATTACTGTTTGGTTGCTTTTACACATTTACTTGACGAATAAAGAACAGATGCGGCATCGGGAGGGATATGAATAATCGACATAGAAGTAATACTACGCTAATAAAACAGCAACACACCAACTCAATAAAACAAAAAAACAACTCTATAGCATCAGACACATACTTTAGTGAAAGGGCTCTGTTTTCCTTATTGAGACAACCCCTGACTAAATCTCACGAAACACAAACCACCAAAACAAAAAAAAAATATTGGAAGAATGTGTCTGAAAAAACAAATGCCCGCAAATGCATTATTACTCTTTACAAAGGAAATGGAACGGACGAACAAAAATTAAGACGAAAAGGCGGTCCAGAATAACATTTAATCCCCAAATTGCTTACAGCGGGGTCTTAAAACGAAACACTGCCACTGACGACGTTTGCAAATCGTACTGTTTATAAGTATATTGTTGTTAACCTTGTCCATTTTCTTTGGTTAAAATAAGTCGAACAGTAACCGGTACACGAGATCATGCATACAATTATTATTTCAAGGAAAAAAAAAGGTGTGCGATATGAAATTTTGATTCATATTGAATACCTTACTGTAATGTTGAGATGAAGAAAGACAATAACAGCACTGTTTCTTTTGATTTTTGAGGCGTATTGAACTAAATGTACATGTACCACCGATAAAACAAATCAGAATATACTATGGTCATTGTGCTTACATTGAACATGTAAAACCTTTGATACTGATTCGAAAGATCCCACATTCATTTAATATTTTCTATAGCGCATTAGCTTTAATGGCTCAGATGCATACATTGTATCTGTGTGGTATGGGAGAGCGTAAGTTTGCATTATTAAAAAAACTGTTGCACAGTAAAGAAGCTACCAATATTCATATTTAAAGCTGGTTTTATTAGCAAACAATGTTCTGTGATTGGCTACCATCCTTAGCTGAAAAAAATAATAAAAATAATTATACTATAATGCGATGTATCGCTATTTTGTGCATTTTTCCTTTGATCTTTTTTTTGTGATAATTTTTCATATCATGCTACTCGCTTGAGATGGAAAGTTTCCGCTAGAAACTAAGGAGGCATGTGGTGTTGCTAAGGAAAATTCACATGAAATTTACATCGATATATCATCGTCATAGGTAAAATAGCGATAAACAAATTATCATTGGTCATCTCAACTGGATTGCTTTCTCGCTTTTGCCGTACCGGCTCAAGCGAGAAAATCAATCTCGTTGAGATTATCAACGATAATCTATAAAAATCATGCATTAAATGATCTCTTGAGATTTGCAACCATTTCAACAGTAGCTGTCGGCATACGACACATTGTTACCTGTCAATTACAATATGATGCAGGACTTTCATTTTGCGTTCTGCACCACGAAAATGATTCCATATCATTGAACAGATGTTAAAATGTTACAGTTAGTTTTAGTTCTGTTACTTAAAGCGACAATTTGACAAAGTCGATATCAATTTGTATGCAATTATAATAATTAAGTACATGCAACTTCTCGTTTGAACTGTTTTATATTTGTAATTTTGAATCCTTTTATAGCTGACAATGCGGTATGGGCTTTGCTCATTGTTGAAGACCTATAGTTATTCATTTCTGTTTTATTTAGTCTCTCGTGGATAGTTGCCTCAAAGGCAATCATACCTCATCTTCTGTTTTATTTAAGGAATGACTGTAATATTTGTTCTGTCTATGAAGAAATAACATAAAAAATTTGGTGCACACTGAATAACGAGCGTAGCGGGTTATTTAATAATGAACCACATTTTTTATGTTATTTCGAATAGATAGAAAAATATTACAGTCCTTTCTTATAATTTAATTCTAAATTCCATTTTGAACCGTAGAAAACCATGCAAAAACGTTGATGACGTCACAGTCACATGACTTAATTATGTTTATTGGCTAATAACAAAATAACGTCAGCCAATCAGAAGACGCGTTGCATCCAAACTAATTAAACTAAAACTAACGAAAGATGTCATAATCATTGCATGGTATTTCATTACTTAAAAATTGAACAAATAAATGAACATACCATTGAACTTTCGTTTTTCCTTCATAGAACTCCGCCTTACAACCGTTACAGTAATTTGCTCTGAAATAAATTGGTATACTACTAGTACATTGTAAGTACCCCATTATAATTATTGGCGATTTCTGTTGGCGTGTAGTGCCCGTGTGCACCCTACCCACGAAGCTGAATTTTTTCTCGTATAAACCTATTAATCACAAAATATCCATACTCTCTACTGAAATGTTGATTAATTCATTAAAACACAGTATAAAATTAAGAATGGAAATGGGGAATGTGTCAAGGAGACAACAACCCGACCATAGACCAGACACCAGCAGAAGGTCACCAACAGGTCTTCAACGCAGCGAGAAATTCCCACACCCGGAGACGTCCTCCAGCTGACCCTAAACAAATATACATACTAGTTCAGTGATAATGAACGCTATACTAAACTCCAAAATTGTACACAAGAAACTAAAAGTTAAAATAATACAAGACTAACAAAGGCCAGAGGCTCCTGACTTGGGACAGGCGCAAAAATGCGGCGGGGTTAAACATGTTTGTGAGATATCAACCCTCGCCCTATACCTCTAGCCAATTCAGAAAAGTTAACGCATAGCAATACGCACATTAAAATTCGGTTCAAGAGAAGTCCGAGTCTGATGTCAGAAGATGTAACCAAAGAAAATAAACAGTATGACAATAATACATATTAAATAACATCAGACTACTAGCAGATAACTGACATGCCAGCCCCAGACTTCAATTAAACCGATTGAAAAGTTATGTCTTTATCATATGAATATCAGGCAGTATATATATGATAATATGTGCTCTCCTTGACAAATCTATATTTTGGAAACGGAATGACTAGTTTACTCGTATTTTCTTTCTCTTTAGCGCCATTTGATTACGGAAACTTCAAGTTATTTCTAGTATTTCACCAAGGCTATGATTGCATTGACCCTATGGCTAGAAACATTTAAGTTCAAACGCTGTTGTTTCCAAATGAAACTACAAAAAGAAGTATTCAGTTTTGAATTGAACAGAAACAACAAATCATGATAATTAACAGATCTCAACACAACCGAGTAAAACAGTAATATGAGCATGGCATACGTAAAACCTTGTGATGAGCTTTACTTTGAAGTTGGAAAATGGTGATATCAGTGAACCGCGTTGGTTAAAATCTTCTATGCAATGAAAGCCACGTTTGAAGAAAGGGATGAGGAGCGCGAAAAAAAAGACACAATCGAAAATATTAGTTCAGAGAATGGCAGATTTTAAAATATGATAGCCAAAGTTCATTCTAGTGACGAAATACGGTAACTTACTTGCATATTGCATATGGATGAGTATCGCAAGTAGTTACAAGACAGGGGTCAACAAAACAGGAAGTGACGTCTGTGTCACACACGCCATTCACCGTCGTCACTGAAACCATAAAATCATGTTACATCAAGAGTTTTGCATTTCTTACTTATATATATTTTCGAAATTCTGTGCACCAACAATTGGTACTTAACCTTGGTGTTACCGCCATGGAGGTTTTGTGGTAACGTGTTCGCCTCTAGTGTGGGATATAAAAAAGAAGATGTGGTATGATTGCCAATGAGACAACTATCCACAAAAGACCAAAATGACAGACATTAACAACTATAGGTCACCGTACGGCCTTCAACAATGAGCAAAGCCCACACCGCATATCTCTCACAAGCAAAAAACCCCTAACTGTAAAAATATAAAGGCATACACTACAGACACGGGGATACATTCTACTGAATCCACAGTGGGATGTCAATTCTAACATTCGGAGTCAAAATAAAGTCTTTCAAAATAGAATAAGTATTCTTATGACATTAACATGCTCTCGTCCTGAATTTCCATTATTTTGATTTGTCGAAGGACAGCCAGCATCCTTGTTCATCATCATCATCATCATAACTTAAATGTCCAAGTTTCCGGAGAAAATATGTTTCTTTTAATGATTTATATTTTTTCTAAAATGTGAAGTATTCTATGCATGTCCGTATATTATCTTAGGTGCTCCGTAAGGGTAAGCATTTCCTGCTCCACTAGTGTCACCTGTCACGTGATTCCTATAAATAACGTTTCGTATCTAACAATTAGTCATTACAAATTTCCTTAACCATTCGTCACGTTAAAATAAAATATGCTATCCATTAAACCTGATCGTACGGTAAATCCTTTTTTCTAGGACAAATGATAGACACAACTTGTATCAGGAGAAACAACACACTTATATACAAATTACACACCACAACACTGTTACATAAAAGAGGAGCAATATGATATAATTTAAAATAAAAATAGTGGTGTTCGTATGTACTTTAATCGAAAGTGCACGATGTGAGCATTTTATAAAGGCGGCATCGGTCGTGTTACCATTATACATTAAAAATCGGTGATTAGTCTCTTGAGCCGTGTGTGAAGTCCCAGTTCAGGGTTTTAAAGAGGGACGGTCATAGCAAGCCGTTCTCGTCAAAACTATGTGTAAACCTTTTTTTCGAAAAAAAATACACACTGAGATTTAAAAACCTAAAATAACACGCTGAGAAATCGAAATTACACACTGAGATTTATAAAAATAAAAAACACACACTGAGATTTCAAAATTACACACTGAGATTTTAAAAAGACACACTGAGATGAAATAAATTGAAAAACACACCCTGAGAATTGTTAATTACACACTGAGATTTCAAAAATACACACTGAGATTAATATGCAAATTACTAATGAATATTCATGAGAAGAATAATTCAACAGATTAATAAGAACTCTTGTCATTATAATGAAATGTGATTCCTTCAACCAACATTCGTAATAAATTTCAAGACTTAACATCGCCCATATTTATAAGTCTGTTGCCTATAATTCAGATCATTACTACCAGTGTATCGGGATTTTTTTATAACTTAAAACCGTTTAAGCATGGGTCCCTTTTCAAAAGTCTTCCAACTGTTTTGCAAGGTAAATCAAATTTGTTAATATGTTTATATGCTATAATAGACGTTTGAGTAAAAATTTCACTGCATTCTTTTTTCTGCAGATTGTTCCAATATTTTTCTTATAATTTTAATAAAGTTTTTCACCATTTGGTTATTTTTTGTAATAAGAGTAAGTGTGTATTTTCCTTGTTCTTGTATTTCTAAAGTTTTTAAAAAAAATTAATTTAAACCAAATCGAAGGACTAACGACTCCTGTCCCCTAGTTGTTTTAAGCTTAAACCTCAGTGTGTAATTTTAAATTCTTAGTGTGTAATTTTCAATTCTCAGCGTGTGTTATCAGTTTATTTATTCTCAGTGTGTCTTTTAAACTCTCAGTGTGTAATTTTCAATTTTCAGTGTGTAATTTTAAATTCTCAGTGTGTAATTTTAAATTCTCAGTGTGAGTTTTTCATTTTTGTAATCTCAGTGCGTCTTTATGAAATCTCAGTGTGTAATTTTTAATTCTCAGTGTGTAATTTTTAATTCTCAGTGTATGTTTTGAAGTTTTTAAATCTCAGTGTGCTTTGTTGTAATTCTCAGTGTGTACATTTTTCGAAAAATGGGTTAAACATAGTTTTGACAAGAACGGATTGCCATAGACGGTAGTGGTTAGGACAATTGGAATATATCCTCATTTGAGATATAATTATATTGCGTAACAGTCAACCCACCGTCATGGCGCCAAAATTACTTTCGAATGGATGAATCCAAATTTACCGGTTCAGTAGCTTCTTTTTAATCAGTCGAAGTCAAAATCTGTATAGAAAACCATGAGTTGAACTTATGTAATCATGTTTAAAATATGTTGATGGGTTTCAATAACTTGGAATAACACGTTATACGAAGAGTGCGACTGGAAAACGCAAACACTGGTTGCCGAGTTTGTTGTTTGTAAGCTTCATCTCTTGTTCAAAAGTTGGTATATTGCTTTCCCTTTTAAAGCATGCGAGTTCCTTTTTTTTTTTAATAAAGCCTAGTATGTTTATAAGTTTTTCTTTGTAACTTCTGAACCCCACTCCTACTTTTAAAAAAACGTACACATGCCATAAAATAATTTGCTGAAAAGAATATTATGAATAAAAAGCTTCTTACCAAAGACCAGAAAGAGCGAACAAATTATAATTGTTTTCATGTCGTGTTCTTGATTCAGATATTTCTACTGTTATCGAAAAGTTGGGTAAGTGCAACACACCTGGTTATCATTGCAACATGATAACGGACATACAAGGTTACATAACTACGCTTCTTAATATAGAGCTTACATGTTCATACAAATTCTGAGATGTTTCGTCTAGTGTAAGGGAGACAACACTTCTAATAAAGTATTTAGAAAAGTCATTGCAGGGATTGAACAATTCCTTTAAATTCAAATTCAGATAAAAGTTCCAAGAAGGTCGACCAAATAAAGCAATAAAAAAAAACTAGTTGAAAGTAGACTCCCCAACTAATATGACTGAGAACTTTACAAACCCAACACACACTCATACAACTGTCTTTTCTCCGTAATGATTCCGTAATTCTCCGTTGTATATAAGGTTTTTTGTACATTCTGTGACCGTTGCATAAACTTACACGAATATTTAGAACTTGCGGAGCAAGATCTGTCTACCCTTCCGGGGCACCTGAGACCACCCCTGTTATAGATGCGGTTCGTATTTTTCAGTCTTAGTTGTTTATGTGGTGTCTTGTGAACAATTGTTTTTCAACTTGGAATTGTTCTGTTAGCGCCATGCAGGGGCGGATCCAGCCATTTGATAAAAGGGGGGGGGGGGTCCCAACCCAGAGTAAAGGGAGGTTCCAACTATATGCTCCCATTCAAATGCATTGATCGACCCCCAAAAAAGGGGGGTTCTAACCCCCGGACCCCCCCCCCTCTTGGATCCGCCAATGCCTTGGCGTTAGGCATCAGTTTATTTTCGACTTTTCGAGTTCGAGTATAAATGTCCCTTTTCCTCGGCACTTTTGCCACTCTCTTGGACGTTTAGAAAAGCAGACTTGTATATTTGTATTCCATTTTCTTTTTGCATCTCTCATCAAATATATTTTAACTATTCTGTTTCACATTTACACTCTGACATTTAAAAAAAAAACAACTAATGATATATAAGTCTTTAATGTACAATTTCTGTCACGCTATATATTCAAGCTGTTCACGAAACCTTATAAAGGATGTATATTATATAAATGCAATTTTTTTTTATCTAACTCAATGCAGACTCTTGAAATAATTATAGCATGCAGATACATGTAGTTCTCTGTTGGATTTGTGTACTGGATAAGGCAATATTGGCAGAGAAAAATGTTCTCACATCCGCTTCTGAATCAGGTAAAATTTCCATGCGTTATTCAGACATAAAATATTTATAATTTATGCTGTCATTAAATATTTATTCTTATTGAGCAAGATTTTGTTGATTACCGCTATGTAAATAAGACGTCATACTCTTGTTCAACCAAGGATAGAAAAAAAGTGCTAATTAAAGGCTTGGCATTGAAAAATTGGTATGGTCGAAATTAAAAATAAAAAATGAAAATAAAATTCCAAAACATTGTTAGAATGTTATAATTAACAATGCGCAGTAATATCGGTGTTGACAGAATAAATTGATTAAAAAAATCAATTATAGTTATATTGGTATAACCTGAAGTGTTCGGTGTTAAAATTTCATATACCCTGAGCGAAATTAAAACTACGTACATCCCTGATTACACCCCGATGACTAAAAATATACCATCCATGTTACATTTAACCATGCAACATATTTCTATGCATTTCAAATAAAATCGTTATTTTTACTGTAGAAGTTGAACGTACTTAAGGTGGTACTCAACACTTTAGCTAAAATTTATTTGGCTCGTTTAATTTTCTTAAAATTTTGACAAAGTATTTACTTTGACCCTTTTACAAAAATATAAAAATTTAAAAAATTTGAACAACCGTTTTATCAGAAAAATTACACTGGTTATATAGCAGTTTCACAAACACTTATTTTGATCATTGAGAAGCTTAATAATCCCTTAACAACACAACGTAATTAAAACGTTTAGCTGATTTTACAGAGTTATCTCCCTGTAGTGTTAGGTACCACCTTAAATCTATGCTTTCTGTATATGTAGGTGTGTATTTTTATGGAAAAATAGCAGAAAAAGTCATGAACATCTTGTTGAAGGGTAACCAGAGAACTTTTTTACCATCAGGTATGCGGTGATAGAGATACTGATTTTTTTTTAAAAACATGTATAACTCATTTGATTTTTTGTTTCAGCTAGGATATTTAGTAAAATTGTCAAAAGCCTATTTTCTTGATGTTATGTATTCATAGATTATCAAAAATATAATTCCTAAGGGAGCTTCCATTTGATTTTTATGGGGGGGATGACAATTTGTGTAAAAAAAGTCAGGATAACTAGTAAAAAAAAAGGCAGGACCGAATAGAGTAAAAAATAAAAAGGCAGGACAGAGATTACAACTAAAAAAAAAGCAGGACAACATTTTTCATCCTAGCCCCCCCATAAAAATCAAATGGTAGCTCCCTAATGTGAGCTCGAAACAATTGTAGGTAAAATTTGAATAAAAGGGCATACAGGGTATTCGTCAGTGAGACAGCAACCTAACGAGATACAAACTTAAGACATCTAAATAATTTATATGCTTTATTAAAGAACTGAATGCCTCTTTTTATAATTCTATTGGGATGTGAAATCGTTGACCGAAGGACATTTGAAAGTTCTCATGATCAACACTTTTACAACCCTATGAAATTGTTAAAAGAAGCATTCAATTCTTATAAATCTTTTGTGTATGCTACAATTATGAAATTACTGTGAAAAATGGCAGTTATGTCTAAATACTAAAAAACAAAAACAATGATCATTGAACAAAGAACTACAAAACTGGAACCATACATTGTAAGGTTCAATAATGAAAAAAATGATAACGTTACTGAGTATAAATTTCTGGGCACTCTGATAAAAAATAATGGAAATCTAAATGCAAGTTTAACAGATTTAGCCAAAAAAGCTAGGAAAGCTCTGTTTTCATTAAAAACACATGCAGCCTTTTTGGGAAATTTTCCTGTTAATGTATCCTGTAATCTTTTTGATCTCTTATAAAACCAATTTTAACATATAATGCTGAAATATCATACATGGATACATATCAATCGTATCATAGAGCAAAAGGCAGATTAAAATCTCAAAACAAAGATATAGATAATTTCCAATATTTGGATAAGACTCCCTTCGAAAAGGTTCATGTTAATTTCTGTAAATATATTTTAGGTACTAAAAAAACATCTGCTAATTTAGGTGTTAAAGCTGAACTTGGTAGACAACCAATAGAAAAATATATAAAAACACAAGCAATTCTTTATTGGGCTAGATTAAATACTGAAAACATAAACCCATTGCTAAAAGAAAGTTATACATTAAGTAAACACCTTGATTCACAAGGAGTTTATACTTGGTCCACTTTTATAAAAGATTCAACACAAAAAATGAATATTGATATACAAAAAGTAATGTCTTGTCAAAATATAGAACAAGTTAACAAACTAAAGACTAGTTGGATTAAGAATATTACAAGTAAATTTTATTCAGAACTACTGGAAAATAAAATTAATAGTTTGAACGAAAATAACAAACTTTTTCTTTACAAAAATAATAAAGTCAAACAAGACCAAGAATTTTATCTAAAATATCACAATTTTGAAACTAGACGTTTATTTACAAAAATTGGAATTAGTGACCATAATTTGCTCATTGAGAAGGGCAGATATCTAAAAATACCTCGAGACAATAGAACATGTCCAACTTGTAAAACCTTAGAAGTTGAAAATCACTTTCTCCTCCACTGTCAAATTAATAATGTTTTACGTATAAAACTTTTTAAAGACATGACAATAGATAATCCTATGTTTCCAAATCTATCTGATACTGAAAAACTAGTAGTCCTACTAAATCCTTCTAATATAAACCAAGTGAAAAAAACAGGTTCCTTTATAAAACAGTCTTTAGAGCTGAGGACAGGGGACTCTTAGTTAGTTTTACTTGTATATATATTGATATGTGTGTGTTTAATTCAGTTATTTTATTGTTGTTGTTACTTTTGTTTATGTCACAAGTATAATGTTACTTATATGACAAATAAAGATTATTATGAAATCAATAGTTACATCAATTGAAGCTTCTCGTGTTTTCGTTCATTATTTTATCATGAATTGAACAAGCTAAGCAGTCATAGCTGTTTTATTTTACATGCAAATATTAAACGATATTGGAACGCCTCGTGATGGTTATCAGTCAAACCAATTTATGGATTTTATTGATTGATTGTTGGTTGCTTAACGTCCATTTACGGATTTGAAGACAACTAACACATTATTTCATTATCATTTTATAATGCATGTAGTATCGAAACCAAAGGACTGCTCGGATCTAAATAAACAACTGGATAAAAGTGGTGTATACAAAATATACCCTGATAACGGACCAGGATTTGACGTTTTCTGTGAAATGGAAGTTGACGGTGGGGGCTGGACGGTAAGCTTCTTCAGATTTATCTAACTTATCTAAAACAAAAAATTATCATGATATGATTTGTTGGCTCTAATATATGTACTTAGAGTAAGACATACAACGGTATTAGAATGATTCGTATCACTGTTTTATGTGCCCCTAAGAGTCAATGTTAGTAAATTTAAGGTATTTCAGGGGTATACTGCCATCTTGAATTGTACAATTACAGAAAATAATCGGTCTAGTTCTTTGCCGAAATCTGCAAATTTGGACACAGATTTGCAGTTTTTTGGTTACACTGTTTATTTAGAACTATTAAAAAAACTTGGTTATTTTTCGAAATTGTTTTAACACATACCAAATATTTGTACTTTAGAATTAGTTTTTCAAATAATCCATTTAAGGGGAGATAACTTATTTAGAAAAAAATTTATACTGGATATATAGGGAAATATTCATGTTTTACTTGTAGTAAGAAAGCAAGATTAGTGACACCATTTTTTCTTTTTATTTTCTTGATATAAATTAGAAACCTATTTTTACTCATATTTTATTTTTTTTTTCACAATTCTGTCTCATTTTTTTTTCTTTTTATGCACAAAAGATGTTTTTTTTCATGATCAATCTAGGCAATTTTTGGCAATTTTGAATAACTCGTACCTTGAAAAATAGCGCGATGACCCATACTTTTTATCATTTTTTGAAAAAAAAAGAATAGTAAAATTTTCATTTGGAAAAGTAAAAGAAAATTCTGTCATTTTTTTCTATACCCCTGAACTACCTTTAAAATAAATATCTCGAGTTATAATATTTGGTTAATCCTTGACAAATAGACAAATTTATTAACATGACTTTCTTGTTACATTTTGTAGATCATTGACAAATTGATTAAAGTGGGTTTCTTCTTATTTCTATTACCATTGTGCAATGAGTTTAATAACATATGACATTTGTAATTATATATATAGGTATAACGGTATATAATAGTATAAGGTCATGACGTTGTGTTTGTCTAAATTCACAGGTTTTTGTAAACCGAATGGATGGATCCGAAAGTTTTGATAGAAAATGGAAGGAATATGAAAATGGTTTTGGGAATTTGAAGAAAGAGTTTTGGCTCGGTATGTTTTTTTATGTGTATGCATCACTGAAGAGACATTTACTGTCAAGATACGCATCTGGTGCATCAAAAATGGTAACGTTTTTATTATCGAATTTTTAAGTAATATTAAAAAAAACAACAACAGATTATTCATTTGACCGATATCCGATAGTGCCTGTAAAACAAATGGTTTTTCGTTAATATATCGATAACCGTAACGGTCAAATGGGTTTTTATTTCCTTAAAAAATGTCATGTTTCAGGTTGGATATGGTATGATATGCAGTGTCGCTTTATATTATGGATAAAAAAAATATGTTGGTATATAGGATATATAAAAAGGAGAAGTAGTATGATTGCCAAAGAGACAACTCTTCACAGGAGACCAAATAACACAGCAATTAACAGCTATAGGTTACCGTACAGCCATCAACAATTAGCAAAGACCATACTGCAGAGTCAGCTATAAAAAGCCCCCAAATGACATATGTAACCATTCAATGGAGAAAACTAACGGCCTTATTTATATACAAACTAATGAACAAAAAACGCACTGAATAACAGGTTCCTGCATGACTTGGGACAGAATCTGGGTATGTTTCAATAGACAACTTTCGAGTTCGATGCATTTCCGTCAAACACTTTGGTTTTAGTGAACGTCACTAGTGCGTTTAGGTGCGTCGTGACTTCCGTTTCAATGTTGAGCGAGTAGTTGAAAAACTATAAAGCTATATTGCACGAGTTATTCGGCAAATTAAATTATCATAATTGACACTCTGCACCGCTGTCATTAGGGAATTGTGATTAAGTACCCACTGAACAAACCTTATTTCTAGTTTATCCTGCAAAATGACGATCACTACGACGCTTGATAAACGTTTATAGTGCAGGAATACAGGCAGGCCCCTCTATCTGGTTAATGACGTCACAAAGACGCGTATAATTGACGAGTTTTTTCCGGTGACGGATGAACTCGAAAGTGGTCTATTGGACAGCAACCCGAATATATAAAACAGGATACATCTTTAATTTGGAAAAATAGAATTACAATTGGCCGTTTCAGAATCTAAAGCATCATGGGTAATTTCATTGTTCGTACCCGAAAGTGAAAATAACGTTACGTCATTGGTTGAATTTCCATTGTTTATAACGTTTTAAACCAATCAAAACGCTTTGGTGTACGCTTTTGAAAATATTACCCAGGATGCATTAGATTCTGAAACGGCGAATTGATTCGTGTTACTAATTTTTTTTTGTATGTTGTGAACTCTGACTGTTGGTTGTCTTTTCGTCTTTTCATGTATTTTGCGATGACATTGTTTTTGACTAACAAGTTTGCATTTCCTTTGGTATCTTTAGCCTCTCTTTCAATTCTATCATTTAAAGCCTTATAATCAATTATGACATCACATAAGAGTTTTACAGTAACGCGACAAGTATCACAAATAATGGGTTTCCCTTCCAAAGAACCTAAACTCGCCCTGGTTTAGTATGTCTTCGTGTTCTTCAAACTTTAAGCGTTAGTTTAGTGTGTTTTTACAAAATTATTATATATTAGTCTTTGACTTCTTTTCAATTCATTCCTTGCATCCTCATAAGAAAATGCCTGTAACATTAAGTCAGGAATATGGCAGTTGTAATCATTCGTTTGATGTGTTTGAGCATTTTATTTGGCCATTGGTTTTTTGACTTTCCGTTTTGAATTTTCTAAAAGTTCGGTAGTTTTGTTATTTTATTTTTTGTTTGGTATCTATTTATCGAACAATTTACTATTAAAAACGTATATATAAATGCATGTATGACACAGACTTAAGGGCAATCATACCACATCTTCTTTTTTATATTAACAAGATATGTTTTTCCTAGGAAATATGAATCTCCATCGACTGACATCAAGGGTCAACACAGAAATGCGGGTTGATATGAAAAACTTTAAAGGAGAAAAGAGATATGCTAAGTATTCCATGTTCAAAGTCGGAAATACTGCTTCTAAATACAAATTGACAGTAAAGGGCTTCACCGGAAATGCAGGTGAGAATTATTGTTACATCCCAACTCCTATGTTTTAACAGGGGTGATAAAAAAAAAAAGAGGGACCACTCCTACCAGATCACACAGCTTTGAATCTCTTTGCATGTTTCCTTGTTCTGTAACATTTTAGCAGCTATGTTTAACAAACAATAAAACTGTTAACTATTTATATTAATGCGAAGTAAGGACAACTTGTACCTCTCAAAACTTATGTAAAAAAATCCACTGAATTTCTAGTGGCAATGCGGGGAATCGAACACATAGTTCACACCGTTAAACCAGCACGACTTCAGACTAACTCAAGGTTAATTTAACATTTTAAACATTGTTTCCGGGGCTCATGAAGGTTACATACTACATGTATATAGTAACAAATTATATTTTTAATTATTTTATGGAATTCTGAACTTCATGTTATTCATCTGGCCTAGAAAATCTGGTATGTAAACAGTTATCCCACTCGGACTTGGTATGTCAGTGTAAGATCGCCCTTCGGTATACGGCCATCGGGGTGATCTTACACTGACACACCACATCCTCATGGGATAACTACATGTATGACGTTTTAACCTTACAATTAGTACACCAGCTCTTAACTGATGTATGCATAATTATTATTCTCTGAGCATAAAAGTTTCTAAGTAAGAAAGGTGATTCGGTTAAGGGATAACATAAAATGGTAAAAACTAAAAACAATATGATAATTTCCAATCCAAATTGTTACGAACAGACTTCTAAGCATTATTAAACCTAGTATGACAGCGACATTGATCCTGGGTTTGAATTTATAGAATATATTATATTAATTAAGGACTTGTTTGTTGCTCAGTTTCAAAATAAATAACTTTCCAAAAAACTAGTATGTATTGATAGGGGATTAGTTGAGGAATCAAAAAGCCAAAAAAATATAGGGGTTAATGCGCCTGTTTTCGAGATTTTACCCATTGGGATTTTGGCGGGAAAATGTTCTCTCTTGATTTTCCAAAGCATGTTGATTTTGTTTGTCTTTTTAATTGGATTTGATTTTAACTTTTTAATTTCTTCATTCTTTTGTAATTTATATCAAAAAGTTACAAGCGTTACTACAAATCAAATCATGATAAACGGTGTTAACTTAATTCGTGCTATCATGATGTTTTGAAATTTTAATTCGGTCACCGTCATTTACCGGATGACTACTGTAAAACACCCATATTCATATTCAACGAATTCAGCATAGAACAAATGTGTATCTGGTTAAATAAATAGATATTAATAAAATTGAGAATGGAAATGGGGAATGTGTCAAAGAGATAACAACCCGACAATAGAAAAGACAACAACAGAAGGTCACCAATAGGTCTTCAATGCAGCGAGAAATTCCCTCACCAGGAGGCGTGCTTCAACTGACACCTAAACAAATATCTCTACTAGTACGGTGATAATAAACGACATCCTAAACTCCGAATTATCCACAAGAAACTAAGATTGAAAATAATACATTGTCAATATTACAGGAGATGCTATGAAATATCATAATGGACTTGCTTTCTCGACGAAGGATAGTGACAATGACAGAATTAGTCACGGTAACTGTGCGCAGTCGAGTGGTTGGTGGTTCAGTGGTTGTGACCTTGTTTGTTTCACTCTTTATCATAGACGAAATGGTAAAAAAGGGGAACAACTCATTAAATGGGAAACTTGGAAGGATTCGATGTATTCGTTAGAGACTGCTAGTATGATGATCCGGTCAAAGTGAAAAAAACAAACTCACATGTTTTAATACGATAAATCAATTAATAAAATTGCCTTTTTTCTGTCTCTTAGATATTTGTTTAAATCATTATGATGATAGTTTTGTAAAATTAAATTTGATGATATAAAAAATTCCGAGTTACTAAACGTACGGACAGACGTTAAACTTATGTCATCTATCATCATAAAGAAATTGTCTAAAAATATTCATAGATAAGATCTATCAATTTTTACGAAAGCAATAATGTTGCCAATCCCTTTACGATGTGCAGTAAAATCAATAGTAGTATTACCATATTGATCATTCAAATTGATCTTAAAAAAATTCAGAGTGCAGTATTATTTGAAAGATTTATTGCATATTGTACATCGTTGCATTATTGTTATAAGAGTTTGATAGATCTGATTTTTGAACATTTTTAGAAAATTTCTTTCGTTGAAATAATAACTTCAATCTTAAATTTACCATAAACGTGCTTCAGATACGGTGAAACTACCTCTAGTCGTTTCTATGTTTCTGACACCTGTAATATAGTGTGCTGTGTTGGCTCTTAAGATTGTCAGTATACTGTCCGAAGACTTAGTGTGAAAGCACAGGCCGAACCCTCTGTTGATCTGCTGGGGTGTTATTCCATGAGACAAAATATGCACGGAATATCTGTTTACATAGAAAAACCCGTTTACGTTGCCAAATAACATCAATGAACATCTACGACAGCCGCCGAGAGGTACAATTAAGGAATACCAGTACTGTAGTTTCCACCGTCAATTGGCGATTTGACGGTCGCAAATGCAGTTTTCGTCATAACTGGGTGCACTCATAGCTTTTCGATACTTACATGTACCTCAATATTTCATGCATTTTCAGAACAATACAGTACAATTTCATTTCGGGGCCTTTTATAGCTGACTATGCGGTATGGGCTTTGTTCGTTGTTGAAGGCCGTACGGTGACCTATAGTTGTTAATTTCTGTGTCATTTTGGTCTCTTGTAGACGGTTGTCTCATTGGCAATCATACCACATCTTTTTTATAATTTCTCGGACTGTTTATGACGTCTTTACACTAAATCCTCTATGTTGGATGTGTACTGATTGATGATTTAGTCTTAGATGCATGTTTTTTTTAATAAGCTGTTAGTGGCTTTGAACTAGCTGTTACATGTAGCAACTGCAAGTACTCTCAGATATGTACTCAATGGCTATTGTTGTTGAGATATACAACTACCCGGCCACGTTCACTCTGTGTTTTTGTTAGATTCTATTTTTGTTTCTATTTGTATCCATCTGATGAGTTGAGCCTTTTTTAACTGGTTTTATAGTTTGTTCTTATGTTGTACTGTTACACCATTGTTAGGGAGAGGTTAATTTTGGGGCCCCGCTAACTTGTTCAAACACACCACATTTTGTATGTGTGGGTCTGTCCTAGTTTAGGAGCCTGTAATTCAATCTTGCGTTCGTGAAAAATTATTAAAATGAAATGATCCTGAGAATATATTATGTACACTATATAGGTACAAAAATTGTATGCCGTGACCCTCAACATGGCACCTTTTGAAATAGGACAATAACAGTGCAAGTGCAAAAAAAAAAAAAAACCTCGAAGAAAGAGAAAGTAAACGATTCATGAAAGAAATTTAGTATAAGTAAGAAATATTTAAGAAATAAATAATTATTAATCAAATAACGACTGTTATGACAAAGTTTAATAAACAAATATGACCGGATGTAAGATAAATAAACAATCAATCAAACCTCCCCCAATAAAAACTCGTATGCTTCAGGATTCTGTGGTGTTGAATATCAAGATCACGATTTGATAAACTTCGACAACAAGAATGAAAGTTAATAAGTACCTATAAATTTCGATCAACAACCACCGAATGAAAAGTTTTTTGTCGATTATACGCTGTTGATCTTCAAGACTTAACTTATGCATGGATTTGTTCAATATTATTTTTAACATAACATAATTTCCTTAACATAAAATATGTATGTACCAGAAAATCTTTTCATACAACCTAAAGTTAATAAAATTCAAATTTGATAATAACTTTACAAGAAAACGAATTGACAAGCTTCTTTCTCTTTATTAAAATGAATAAATATGATAGCATGGGTATAATTGTACTTTCTAAAATTAATTGTCCGTTAATAAATTTTGAAATTATTAAGAAACTGAAGCTAAGTTCACACTGCCGATCAGATCAACTCGATCAAGCCCGATCAAGACAAATTACGTGATCGGGAGACTGGTCTGACTCAATCGACAAGAATGTTCGGGATAGTCTATCTTGCTCTTCATCGATCTGACTTTCTACCCGAGAGTTTTTGACATGTCAAAAACATTCGAGTAAGGATCGAGAAGCAAGTTACTCGAGAAGAGATCGAGAATTCGTCGAGTAGCGGTCGAATTAATCGTGAAAGGATCGTGCAGAGATCGAGTTTGGTCGGAACAAAAAAATGTACCGATCAGTACTCGATCATTTCAACCTTTGCTCGACTAATGTCCGATCATTTCCAGATTAACTCGACCAATGCACGATCGCTTCCAGATCACTGCGACTTCTATATTTTTTTAATCCCAGACCAACTCGACCAATACCGGATCTCTATGCGACCACATTCGACCACTCTTCGATCTCTACGCGGCCATACACGAGAACACATGACTGCTACACGATTCTTGAAAAGTGTTTGTAGATATGATTAACTCTCATAATTCTGGACTGGTCGAGATCAGACTGAGATCGTGAATAATTGATTTGATCTAGCTAGTCGAGTAAAGATCGTGTAAAGATCGTGAATTGATCGGAATTATCAAATAAGTATTCTTTTTGTTGTCGGGATGGAGTCGTGGTGGAGTCATTAAGGAGTCGTGAATGGTCGAGTTAAGATCGTGTTCAGTCGGATGGCGGTCGGGTAGAAGTCGTAAACAGGCCCGATCAAGAATATGGTTGAGCTTGGTCGTGGAAATTTGGACAATCGGGATCTTCGAGTTGATCTGATCGGACGCATAGAAATTATTAATCGTGTTGTTTTCAATTTTGCACTAGATATATCATATTCCACTCATCAGAAAACATGAATTTCGTAAAATATATTAAGTTCCATCAATAATTTAGTACGAAGAGAAGACAATATTTTGACTTTAGTCACAACAATTTAATTCGATAGTTTTATAAATTTTTAGAAAACATGAAGGTTCTTTAACATATTTAGATACGACAAGTAGGTGTAGAGGGGGAATGAAATACTATAGAATGAAATTCAAAACAGTGTGGCTGTGGCCATTGATTGACACATTAAATGCATCCATTGACTGGGACAATTTAGGAGAACGTTTGTATGTAACAACCACTGCTCACTATGTACTTTTTAAAGACACTTAAACTATGGGGTCACCAAAGGTTCTCAACACCTTAATAAAGTAATTCGAAAAATTAATCAGAAATAACACGATGTGTTGATTTATATCAATTATATAAATCAAAACATAAAGGTTATTCCTGATTAATTTTTCGAATTATTTTATAATTAAAGGCGTTAAGAAACCTTTGGTGACCCCACTGTTTAAATGTCTATCGTAGGTACGTCGTGAACAGTGGTCGTTACAGACAAACGTTCACGTAAATTGTCCCAGTCAATGGATGAATTTAATGTGTCAATAAATGGCCACAGCCACACTGTTTTGAATTTCATTCTAAATATATTGCCACCAGATCACAATGAGAAAACATTGCACGTTCCTCAGTTATACACCTGTATGAAAAGTAGTTTTTCGGCCATTTAAAAGTTATGGTACTCTTTGCTTTACATTATTATGTCTAATATGAAAAAGAAGATATGGTATGATTGCCAATAAGACAACTCTCCACACGAGACCAAAATAACACATAAAGTAATAATTGTAGGTCATCGAACGGCCTTCAACAATGAGCAAAGCCCATACCGCATAGTCAGCTAAAAAAAGGCCTCGAAATGACAATGTAAAACAATTCAAACGAGAAAACTAACGGCCTAATATAACTTAATCAATTATATAACTTTAAGTTATTAGATTCTTTAAAGCTAAACGCAGGCATTCTGGATAGGAATACACTGAATAATAGCTACGAATATAACATTTGTTTATTGTCTTTTTATTAATCCTAGCTTTTATAAATGTCCAATAAAAGTATCCTTTCAGTGTGCAACTTGATTCATATTTTGACAATACATACAATAAACAAACAAATTGAATGCACATGCAAAAAACAAGTATTTTATTAAAAAAAAAAAACAACTGTTAAGCAAGTTTGCTACTCAGTTACAAAATAACAAGCTTTGTATAACACTAGTGTATTATATTGATAGGGGATTAATACAGAAACCTAAAAGAACCAAAAATATATATAGGTCAATATCCTTGTTTTTGAGATATTAGGCATTGGAATTTTGGCGGGAAAATGTTCTCTCTTGATTTTTTTTTATAGATTTATCTTTGGCAAGTTTAAGTCCACAAAAACTATTAAGAAATAACAAGGATTTTATAAAACCCCTTACAGATGGCTTATAATAATACAAGTAAAAGATTTATAAACAGAAAAAATGGGGTCAATGTGCAAAAAAAAAATAGCTAAGGCATTCAAATGGATTAAAATGGAGGATTTGAAAATCTGACAAACATCCCAAAACATGACAAGCGAACATCCTTATTCTATTTCAGCATAATGGTCGGTGCTAATGCAACTCGACGCATCGTCGATAACCTCCAAATATCCTGGGTTTGGAAGGTCATACACATTCGGCGTATTGCCTGAAGCTGGAGCTGAATGGTATCTGAAAATGGTTTTTAAAAATATATAAAAATACAAAACACTGATCTTAAATTATAAAGTATAAAGGATTGAAACATAATTAATACCAAGTACTTTCTGGACCAGATTCTGGCGAATAAAAGAAAGGAAAGTAAACCAAAGAAAAAAAGGAAAAAGAAAAAAATGTCATAACACAGCAGTTAAATCTTGTTAATCGCGTCTTAATTGTATACTGCTGGCGACTGTCGACGTTTGGAATGGATAACCAATCAGTTTCGATACAATTATTGTTCCAAATGACTGATAAAAAATATTTCGTTATCAAAACACCAGACATAAAAGTTTAGAATTGATTGCTTTGTTAACCTTTAGTTCAACGGCTTCTTTGTGAGAAACAATCATATATGAAGAAAATCATTTGATGAAATGCAATTCCTTGAATATATCACCAACTGTGAAGCAAATACTACAAATACAGGCGACACACAAAAATTGCTTTACAGAAATGAAAATTGCAGGAGGAAATTTAAAACTCTTTTGTCGTAAAGCTATTTTCACAACCTGCACATGTTGACAGTTTCCAAATACAAGTCAAAACAAAAATCAGATGCCACTATGCCTGTGGTATTCCAATGTCAGGTTCATTTGGATAGATGCAACCTACATGTATCTTGTTAAAAAAATCCATATTATTAGTTTAAAGCCTATAAATATTACTTACATTGGAATTGAAGGGCATCTTTCATGTGGACCAATGATATGTATAACATCTGTAATATAATCATTTCGTAAGTTATTAATATTACCAAATAAGCATATAATTCTACATGCTAGACAACGTTTTGTTTGCTATACGAGACTCATTAGAGACGCTGGAATCACTAGTTCTGCTATGGTTTCAGTAATGAAGACTTTCAAAAATGTACTCATAAATACACAAAAGTTTGCATCTGAAAAAAATATTAATCATGTTCAATCTTTAATTCATTTTATTGTTTAACACCTTTTTTGTGCTTGCATTTTCCCGTATTTTTATCATAAACTAAAAGTATAAATTGAAACGTTTTTAGTTCAACTCTTATGCTGAATGACGTAAATAAGTTCCATTACAATCAAAATAGAATATTCGTTTATGTATTATACAAATTGACACAATTAGTTTTCTGCTACATGCATGTTTATATTTATCTTTTAATAATTTTTAATTTGACGATTGATTTTAATTTTATAGAAAAATATAAAATGAAATTCTAATCTAATTTTAACAATCTTTCAGTCATATTATATTGTTTGTAACGTTATAATTCCAAATAAAATCTTTTCAGCATACTTATATGCAATATTCTATTTTCCTCTAATCACTGCTTCAATACCAATGATATTGATACACAGGCTGTTCGGTACTGGCACTATTTATAATGTGCAGAAATGCTCAGTGTTTGAAATGTCTATATGTACTGAAGCAACATATAACAATATTTTAGACAAACTTGTCTGTTTATGCTTGTCTGCCTGACAATTGTTAAAGAAAGAAATAAGCATAACATTAGAGTAATGTCGAACGCTAATACAAACATACTTGGGTGTTTTGTCCCTTTTGACATGATAACTGCTCCAGTTGCGGTGAAAATAAATATTCCAAGGGCAACAATGCTTAAAACCAATACCCGCAAATCAAAGGAAGCTGTCGAATCCAAATCTAAACCAAATAAAAATAAATTTTATAACTATACAATAATCAATAATAGTCTTCAAGTTGGTTTTCAGATCGACATAGTTTTGGGTTTTAATTTGATATGTGATAATTGCTGTTTCCACCAATAACTTTCTTCGTTTATGACATCACCAAATGTTACCTATTACTAGATATTTACTTTCCTTTACCAAAAAGCAGTAAACCTCTAGTAAAGACTAGCTGTTATTCAGATTAAGGGGGTTCGCGGGTCTAAATCATTTATATAGGATTTCTCTATATTTTTCTATAAATGAACTTTATCTTATAGTTAATAGAAAAATAAAATAAAAAAGTGGGGTCACCGTTCATTTGCGCTCACAATCTGCCTTCGAAAGAAGCATACATTTTTGTAAAGGCGTTTTTTTTCTGTTGAAGTAATAGGAGAAATAAAGGTAATATCGAAATAAAAAAAAGAAATTTATTACAGAAATTGCTAAAATTTTACAATAATTTAGTTTAAGTACAGCTTATATGGAAATTATATTCAAAAAGATAGGTCACCGATGAGTTGAAAAAGATATTTCAATTTTAGAGACAAAAAATGGCATTTTTCCACCAAAGGGAGATAATTTGGAACTTTTTCAATGATGTATACATTTTGAAAGTCATCTGGGGCCAACACGAATTGATTGTTTTGAATGAGTTTTGTACCATATGATAAAGTAATAACTACAAAAGGAAATAAATAAAATTTGTAATGAAAAACGAATGTTTGATTTTTTTCTGAAATTTTTATACCCTCGAGCCTCCTTAAGCTGTTAATCCACGCGTCGAATATGACTACACCTCCATTTTCCGTACTGTGTATTTCACTCAATCATTGGTTTTCTGTGTGCTATTTTATTAATAAATTTTATTAATACATCATTCAGTCTAAAATTATTCTAAAATAAGGAATTGTGAGATGATTACCAAAAAGACATTAATCCAACAGAGAACAAAAATAACGTACATAATAGAAACCGGTTATCTGAATTCTTTTAGCAATCAACACATTCATGCTGTATAGCAAGCATAATGCAAACGTTCTATGAAGATTGACGTTATGACATTAAGTGACCGGCCACATAAAATACAAAAAAGTGACAAATAGACAGGCTATAGTTCAAAAAACACTTTAAAAACGGGAAACGTAAGGAACTCATACTACATCTCCCTTTCAGATGGTTATGAGTATCGTGTTCTTCATGGACATTGTAGTTGTGAATCGAATGTTAAGTCTCATTTGGTGATGCCTTTTGGTCTGTAATCATTTAGATTTAATGTTAAATCTTGGATGTAAATAAAATCATCATAGATACCAGTAAGGTGATGACTATATTTTTCAATAAATTTTGCAGGGACGGTATTCAAAGACATTTGCAGACGATAATGCCGATGTATTGATTCTTCCAGTGGAAACCAGTATTTTAATTTAAATCACGAAATTTAAACACGCTCATGCGTGAATTACAATTATCGGTATCTGAAAGATAGAATATTAAAAAAGTGTTGTTAATTTACGAAATACATCATGTCTCACCTTGTGTTATTAACTCATCTGTGTCAAATAAGAGCTTTGTTTCACCAAATGCATTTCGGACGAATAAAACGTATTCCATATTCAAAGATGAACTGATTGACAGGTTAGCAATATATCCATCGCACTCGATGCTTTTGTTGTAAACTGAAATTTTAATATTTCTCCTGTCTAGTGTTTGCATCAGATCTGTCGAATTGACTATTGTTTCGTTTGATTGTTGCCAAACAGGAATGATTTCTGTTGAAGAATAAATTGAGGCAGAAAGAATGGTTTTTCGTCCAGGAAACACTGCCATTGAGATAATCACTGGGGAAGCTTAAATATAAAAAAGAAAGTTAAAAGTCAAAATGTATTTAAACCGGAAATATAAAAAAAAAATAGTTGAGCATTCGATAGGTTGTGTACTTGAATGGTAGGTTTTATTGTGATTTCTAAGTTCGGATATCATTGTAAACCATAGTGCATGAAACAACCAATAAGGCATGTCAAATTAAGGAAAATTTGAAAACATTAGAGGAATCCTTAAATCAAACTAGCCATGTACGATTCGGTTCAGTTGAAAACAAAAGCTTCAACATTATTCATTAGCATCAATGTTTATATAGCTTGTTTTAGCTTACACATGTAAAACTGACAAAATAAAAAGAGTATAAAAGCAAAAATGTATATCTACTGTTAACTTGAAGCGAAATGTTCTTATTCACAACCAGGGATGTTTCACCATGTGCATTCCATGCATTACATGTGTACTCTCCTGCTTCCTGGTAGCTACAAGTTTCAACTTCCAAAATGGATTCCCTACCATTCATGGATCCATTCAGAGTGCGAATATGTATACCATTTACAGAATGCGTCCATAAGTTAAACCCGTATGAAGGGAGTCCTGTTTTAATGATACAAGACAGATTAACCGCAGAGCTGTTGCATGTTACTATTTCTGTAGACTGTATGATCGGTGTACCTGTAAACAGAAAATTTGACCAATGAATTTAGGATTATAACTCTTAAATGGAAAACAAAAATTTACGATTCAAAAATATAAAGCAGTAGATTTATCTTAGTATATCTGTACCCGAATCATATTTGAACTTGTATATCACTGTCATATGACAAGTGACATACCGGTAAGAGCTGCGTCGGACAGAAATGAAATCGACCTTATTCAATTGCATATCACTACATCTTCTGCTAACCTATTTCGGGTTAAAGTGTCTGCGACTGAATGAAATATTATGCGTCAATAATACTTATAGAAAATCGTGCATGCAAAACTTAGTTTAGTATATATTTTGCATGCATTGATTAATTTATTTCGATGACATTATATTTTCAAAACAACTCGTTTCATATTACAATATACAAAAATCATATAAATATAACAGTCTAGCGGTTATTTAGTAAAAAAGACAGCTGATGTCAACACGAAAAACAAATATGTATCGTGCATGCGAAACTTAGTTTAGTATATTTTTTGTATGCATTGATTAATTTATTTCGATGACATTATATTTTCAAAACAACTCGTTTCATATTACAATATACAAAAATCATATAAATATAACAGTTTAGCGGTTATTTAGTAAAAAAGACAGCTGATGTCAACACGAAAAACAAATATGTTAAATTCTAACCTTAGCAAAAAGGACCTTACACATTTAATCATGCAAAACAAAACTACAGGTCGTGCATCTATCAAACGCAGACTCACACTATTGTCTCCTCTGATAATTAGCCAGTGCTCCGACAACGAAAAGAGAGTGCAAATAACAGGCACGTAGGACAATAGTATTGCCAGTGATAATTTGCATTATGAATAAATTACTTAAAGTAATGCACTCCCTTCAATAAAGATGATTTGAAATGAATTTTATCTTAAACGCAGGTAAAGTAGTCGTTTTATCCAAACAAAATTGAAATGTGTCTGTAACATGTTTGCACACAGTTTTCAAACATTATTCATTCTTCTAATTGTCGATCATCCATTTTATTACGATTCCTTACAAATCAACTGTTATTGCAGTAATAGCATATGCATTTAAGAAATTAATCTATATATACACATGGAAAAAAGTATTGCAACACCTTGATTTTTTAAAACTTGAAAAATCAGTCTCTTATTTTGGATGGAATATGATAAAATATTTGTAGAAACGTAGTTAATGATGACATTGGCATTAAAACGAACAAAAAATTAATGAAAAAAAAAGTTTTACCTAACCAAAATTTTTATAACAAAATGAAGTGTTTTTGGTACAAAAAAAATGCATTTTACAACTTTTGCTGTAGTCGAACTTTATAGTGTCAGACATTTCAAAATTAATCTTTAGATGATTGTTCATATCATGGTTGATCGTTATACGCCAAAGAATTAGTAATTTGTGCGCAGCCTCCATTCAAACGGATAACCGCATCTTAACGTCTTCTGATTCCTGCCATAAGTCGACTAATTTGTTGCTAAGGTAGCAGTAACCATTCTTGACGAAGGGTATTGTTTATTTCATGACGTGTTTGAACTGGGATGTCCTTTCGTGCACTTTACGCCCAATAGTGTACCATATATGCTCGATATGGTTCAAATTCGGACTACGATTGGGCCAAGGAAGATAAACCGAATTCCATTGGAACAATGAATCTTCCTCCACGACGCCAATTTCCAACTTTGGCGAACTCTGCACTATATTGGATACGCGAATCTGTGTGTCTGTTCGTAGGCAAAGGTCCCCGAAATGGTGTTATCGCACGATAACCAGTAGCGATGAGCCAATCTCGAACAGTTCTTGTTTAAAGGCTCCTGTATGGTCATCACTCTCTTTTAGGATTGTATTCTTTGCAATGGGTTTCCTTCTGACCAACCTTCATTATGCTTGATTTTCACTAGCAGATGTTATAGGGGGTCTTCTTGACCTCGGAAGGTCTTTAACATCGTTTCTTGACTGATTTTTATTCTCAAAACGACTTATAGTGGAATGGTGATGACCAACAATACGTGCAATTGTCACAGCGACATACCTGCTTCCCTCATGCTGATTATCTGCCATCTTGCTGCAGTTATGAGTTGTGGATGACCAATTACAAGGTCTCAATCACATAAATTTATAAACTTGGTTATTTTAAGTGTTGAAAACAATGAGGATAAAAACAGCTGTTTTAGTGTGTTTTAGTGTTTACGAGTACAGTACCTGCATGTGCAGATAAGAACTGATAGAGTCGATATTTATTGATTAAACTCAGGTGATATTTGAATAATGTTTAATTAGTTCTATTTCAAAAAATTATTTAACAAAAAAATTTAAAGTGTTTCTTTTAATTTGAATTTCAATTTGGTTTTGCAATACTTTTTTCCATGTGTATATTTAATAACATATACTCACTAATGATGCTAACTGAAATTTCCGATTTTGCTGTGATTCCATCTACATTTATAAAACATCTACAGATGTTGCCATCGTGGTTCATATTTATATCGTTCATAATGGCTGAAGAATATTTTGTCGAATTTAATAAACCAGCCTTTACACTCATAGTTTCGTTGTTTCCAAGACATTCCCATTTGAATTGTATATTCGTAGACAAAGTATCAGTCATACAGATAAACGAAGCTTTGATGTCAGTTCGGAAAGGTAACTCTGGGTCTGTGCTAAGTGTAGGGCCTGTAAAGTCTAAAGAATGAAAATTGTACAAGTTCAATTAAAAAATTTGTTAAAAAAAAGTATTTTTTAAATACGCCTATTGATAAATTTGGTTAAATAGATATACTGGCTACTTTGTAGACTGGATGCATCTGTTAGACAATTTAGTACAAAACAATACAAACAGTCCAATTCAAACGGAAGGATCAGGAGGAACGAATACGATCAGGTAAGTTTATAATCGAAGGACTGCAAACACACATCAGAATTGCTTAACAGGAAGTATGTTAAAAAAACAAAATTGATGGTAATTTATATATATTTTTTTAAATACCAAAAACAACGATCTTTCAAAGATATTTTTCTTCACCTTAGCAATATTTAAAAAAACCTACAAACATGTTCTTGGATCAAGGAAAACATGTATTTTAGTGAATATTTTATTTCTTTGTTTCCGTGCCTATAGAACGCCTACATAACTGTAACGGAGTAAATCATGCTTTATAGAAAAGTCGGAATGGCCAGGTATTTGGTGAATGGTGGTTGTTTGTCTAATTGTCTTTTTCAATGTTGCAGGAATCTCCAAATTATCTTTTGTTAAAAAGAAGATTATAGTTAATAAAATTGTTGCAAACGAAATATACTCTCAGTTACCTGCATTGAGAAAACCTAAACCCATACATTTATCTGATTAAAAAGGTAAAACTTTTAAATATTAAGATGATATATTGGCTCTCAATAATGACGACTTCAGTATGTACATGTACAATAAAGAGATTTATCCTGCCGAACTGAATTAAAATAAAGCTAATACAAACGGGAAGCTTAATACCAAAATTTATGATAAAAGAGATGATTTTCATTTCCTATTGTTAATCATTTTTAGATGATGACGTTCCCTTATCAACATCTGATGGTTTTTATATATCGCAACTTGTTCGATTCGCTCGTGTATATACCAACGTATTTGATTTCACTGAAAGAAATCTCTGTATTACTTTAAAATTGCTACGCAAATAAACTCATCATAGATACCAGGATTAAAATTGTATATATACGCCAGACGCGCGTTTCGTCTATAAAAGACTCATTAGTGACGCTCGAATCAAAAAAATGTTTAAAAGGCCATATAAAGTACGAAGTTGAAGAGCATTGTGACCAAAAATTCCTAAAAGTTTTGCAAAATACAGCTTAATCTATTCCTGAGGTAGAAAAGCCTTAGTATTTTAAAAAATCAAAGTTGTGTTAACAGTTAATTTATTATCATGAACATATCAATGATAACTCAAGCAGGGTTTTTGATATCTTGATCTTGTTGAAAACCAAATATAGCTTGTCGGCTTACCAATTACATTCACTTGAACGCTGTCTGACGATGATCCATGTTCTTTCAATATCATCGAACACGTTATATTAATTTTACCAACATGTTGAACTACGTCATATATATGACTGAACCACAAACCTCTGCTTGAGCAGGCGCATACATCAGGTGTACATTGATTTCGTAAGATGCTAGAGAAACATTCCCCAGTACTTAATAACGTTATTGCAGTAAATGATTTTCCGTTTACTTCTAAATTGGCAGTTTTTCCAAGAGGTATGGTGTCTGACGAACAGTTAAGTCCTACGTTTTCATAACGCTTTACATGTTGCTTCGCTGTGAGTAAAACTGAACCTTCCGCTGTAAAAACTAAAATAAAGTATAGTTAAAACAATATACAAAAATACATATCTGAAATAAGCAATCCACTTTATAAACAACAAAACAATGATTAAAATGGACGACTGCGACATATTTAACATAAAGGATCTTACTGTAGTAACTAATTTAAAACAAAAAAGAAAAAAAACCCAACTAATTTATATATTCATTTATAAATGGACAATCACGTGATTTAGACTCTAGTGGTAAGTTGTCTCATTGTCAATCATACAACATCGCTTTACTATTTGTAAGTCCTATAAATGTGGGTTCAATTTAAACAATTTTAATGGTTCTCAACTTTTTAAAACCATTTTGTGGAAACAACAGACCATCTAACAGAAACATTATTGAAATAATACATAGAATATGATAATGTTAAAACCTAAAAAAAATAAGACTCTTAGTCTCATGGAAAACGTTATCGGTCAAACACTTCAACAACTATTCTAAAAAGTAAATAAATATGGAAGACAAAGATATGTTATTTAAAGAAGGAACAACATTAATATAATTTTATCAAAAACTCAATTGAAGACACTTTTCTTATTTGATACAATGCGAAATTTTTCTTCATCAGAATCACTATTGAAAAGTGTATCATATAACAGAAAAATGTATACCCAACGAGAAAGATGAAAAAAGAAACCCAATAATAATTGTTTCAAAATTTGGCCTAAATCATGAAGGAGTAAAACAAATATAGAAGTCCTAGAAATCGTTCACAATTATATAACTAATACTTGATCGTATGAATAATATTTTCTTTTGCAAGGCCAAGTTTTTATATGAGTAAAGTTCCCGTATTCGCTGGATTATTGGGGGAACGCATCCGCTGAATTCTAATTCCATGACATGTACGAAATACAACACAAAACGTATTTTCTACGGCAAAGCAATCATAATTAAATCAGATGAAGTATGGATGTATTGAGTATAGTAAAAACTTCCTGTCATTATTTTCCTTTTCCCTTATATATAGTAGTACCATCTTTAAAAAAAAATCACTTTTGTTTTTCTGTTAAACGAATGAGAGTTATGTAAATTATACTTACATATCATAATGGCATTAATTATAAGATAAGACATTATTTTATCCATTTTGTTTTCACAATCGGTTTACCTATCTTATAATATTATTTGATAATATTTTCATTAAATATTTCCGTGTTTATGATCGTATTGTTTTATTTAGCATAATTTCCCGTGTTATTTTGTTAATGAAGTATGTACATCATCAATTAAACTTGTTTTGATGAGTTCCCTTCCGTTTATAATTGTTTTGTTCAAACAATGATGGGTTCATGTTAAAATTGTGAATGTAAATGAGAGTCATTGAACAATTATAGGGTTAAATAGAACAGGTATTCAAGTTTATATTGATTGCCTACAATTGTTACAGTAATAACCTGTATAATGGTGCTTGGAATAAGCCAAAGTTATCAAAGGCTTATAATTTTACTTTGCCAATTAGATTATTCAGAGAGAACGAAATAAAAGCAGTGTAAACTAATTTTAATTGTTGCGGAAAAGGAAAATAAAACCATTTACAACTCTTTCCCCTTTATCCTTTCCACCAACACAGTTTTTTAGACGCCTCTAAAATTAAAACGATACCCCTTCATTACAATTAAGTCCTATTCAATTACATGTTACAGGGGCAAACTACGTTGAAGTATTAGTAACCTATATTATGTATATAAATGGTTGATACTTCCGTATCCTTTTCAATACCACTTATACTCATTTAGGGATATTATTATGTTGTTGGTTTTTTAAGCATGTTGACACTTATATATAGAGTCCTCTTTTCCTGTTTTTATCAGTTTTTTTTTAACATGTCCAAGACTTTTAAATTGATTACTTTCTTAAAGACAATAGATTTCTGGACTTTCTTTTAATCATCGTAAAAATGGAAATTACACTTTCGTGTATCACATAGAAGAATATATAACATAGAAATTATTCAAACCTGCTGAATATATATAAGTAAAATCAAAAAAATACTCCGCGAAAAATTCCAAACGGAAAGTCCTTAATCGAAAGGCAAAATCAAAAGCTCAAACACATTAACAAATAGATAACAACTGACACATTCCTAAGCAAATGGTGGATTGAACCTGGTTTTATATAGACATTTAAACCTCTCACTTGTATGACAGTCGCATAAAATTCAAATACATGAACTGGATACATCATGTACATTAATTTGGTCAAATACACATTCTGTTAAAACAATATCACATAAGAATAAAAACTTATAACTTATAAATATTTACCCCTATTACACAAAGAGTATATTATATAAAACTGCCAGGGACTGTGTTAGGTGATTTAACCATTGCATTACTGACACAAAATTTATATTTATTTATCATATGTTTAGTAGTAAATACAGTAGTTTTGCATATGTGATAAATAGCCTGCTGTTTAATCCATATCGCGCAACTTTGATGCGCACCCTTTATCGCATACCCTTTATCACACCCCTACTTTTTTTTTTTTTTTTTTTTTTTTTACATAAAGTCAGTTTTGGTTTTTTTTTTGCTTAAGAAAAATTTTCCTCAAAATAGGTAAATTTTTTGAATGACGTCATCGTTTGGTATGTGACGTCACGAACGTCGAGTTTTCATATTGTATGTGACGTCACGAACGTCAAGTTTTCAGATTTTTTGGCACACTTAATGCAACTATGAAAAATACAAAACACACAAATTAATACAATAATAAACAAAATATTTTTAAAACAACAGCACGCAAATTGTAAGGTAACCCAGGTGCTTCGGATAAGTAAAAAGTAAAATCACAAAAATACTGAACTCAGAGGAAAATCAATTCGGAAAGTCCATAATCACATGGCAAAATCAAATAACAAAACGCATCAAAAACGAATGGACAAGAACTGTCATATTCCTGACTTGGTACAGGCATTTTCAAATTGAGCAGTTCTTGTAAGGCCTTTGAAACAAGACAAAAGTAGAACTGAAGGTAACCCAGTAAACAGTTCATATAATATAATACTCTTCTGTTGAAATATATGATAAAGTGTATAATACATGGCAAAATCCGTATCACATGCCGTATCACCCTCGACCAATATCATCCCTCGGGCCTAAAGGCCCTTGGGCTGATATTGATGTCTCGGGATGATACGACATATGATACGGATTTTGCCATGTATTATTCTCTATATACTAGTCAACAAAAGAAACGAAACAAGACTTTTTTCAAATTAAAGATAAAGTTTTCCGTTCATTGGACCAATATTGAAGGTAGTAATACTCAATCATTATGGAAATATAAATCCGTTTAAGAAATATTTTTTTTTTGCTTTCGTGACGTTTTTTCGCGATTTTTTTTTTTACAAAATTTACATAAAACGACAATTTAAAAAAACAGAAGTTCCAAATAATGATGCTAACCTCTCATTTAAAAGTAAAGACAATGTTTGCCATCAATTTGTTTTTAAAAATCATACAGTTTCTTTGTTTATTTGTTAAGCAAAGTTCGGCCCCACGAGAAATCGTTAAAATGTATACATTATTGGTCGTCCAACTGTCTATATCAATCGGCTCAGCTTTTAATAAAACTCCATATCACGACTTTGTGACGTCAAATACGTTGACCTGGCCTTAATAACTTTGACCTGGACATATCAGCGACGTCATAATGTTTGAACCGACGTTGATAAGTTTGACCCGAATTTATCAAGTCAACTTCCGGTTGCTGGTGAAACTAAGACAATACTTCCAAAAGACGCAAATACAGTCCGATAAATCGATTATCAGGTTATCGGCATATTAATATTGTAAAATATCAGCTGTTCGACATAATATGAAGGCTTTTTGATCTCGTTCGCTGCGCTTACTCGACAAAAAGCTTCATATTATGTCTCGCAGCTCATATTTTACGATATCAAAATGCAGACAACCTGATAATCGGTACTTATCAACTGATTTACCATAGACAGTATGTGTAAAGTGATTTCAAAAAGCGGTAAAAATCTTAAAACTTATCCGAAAGGTTCCAAATTTACTGTGTGTTGTTTTCATATCTGAAGCATTGATTTGAGACGAAAATAAAAAAAACATTTTTTTGCATTTTTTGAGATTTCAAAAAACACTTTTTTCCCAAATATTAAAAAAAAACAATATTTCAACCCATTAATTACAATATGAACATAACTTGATTAGCATATTGAATATTTTTAAACAAACTTGAAATTTTATTTAGTACTTAGAAAATTATCTGTCAATTTTTTATTCAACTTTCCGCATAACTAATTTGCACCCTATGCTCGTTTACACGGAATTTAGATACTTTCCGACAAGTTTTGATTTATATTATCACATGTGCATACATTGCAAATGAAAGCTTTTTAAAATAATATATCTCATTTTGTTTTATATTTAATACTTTTTAATAAATTTTATTTCAAAGTCGTGTATCGTTTCTTTTGTTGACTAGTATATTATATATTGTATTTGTTACCTACAGTTGATGTAATAGGTTTTAAAGGACATATTGTAAATGGACATTTACTGTCAAGTTCATGTACACTGATTTGACCCAAATGATTATATTTTATGTCATGCATACGTATACATAAGACAAATTCTGTCATTTTCCGTAACAGTCGCGTATTATATTCTGAATACCAAAACAAATGCATATACCTCAATATAATAAAAAGTATCAATTTATGAAAACAATCCACAGTCAGACTGTTTTGCATTTTTAACCCGTTCTTTTTGTAAAAAAGAAAATTAAGTTTGCAATAAATTGATTTTGGATAGCTGAAGATTAATATAGCCTTCAAAGTAGGTTTTTGTATGACAGTCCGTATTTTACTATCCATATCGATCAGTTGGACAGAAAATATTGTATTGTATTTCAACTTATGAACTTTGTTACTTAATTTTGTCAAAGGCACCCATTTTTTTTATCCATTGTTAGATAGTCTGAGGAAGGGTTTGAAAGTGATTGAAATTCCACTTTGAAATCAATTTCGAGAGAGCATAGGACATTTTCATGACCCTTTAACAAAGATAGCATGGTTATCAAATGCATAATTGTGTCATGAATATTACCAATGTTATTTCAACTGATCTGGCGGAGTTTATGTTTTAATTTGCATAAGGACAGTCTATTTGAAGATGTGTGTGATAACGATGATTGCCGTTATAATTATTACTGATTTCTAATCACCTATCAGTGTCATCAAATGAATTTACAAAACAATGATTGCACACTTTATTGATGAGTTTATCCTAAAACACCTATGTTAAGATTGACTGGTTTATTATGAGCGAACCGGCTAGACTCCGCCCAGTCAAGTGAAATAACTTGAGTAATACACAAAAAAAGAATAAAATTTCACCATTTTAACTGTTGAAAATTAAATCATTGGAATTAAATATACAAATGTACGACACAGATAGTTGTTCAAGTTTTAAGTTAAAGGACATCAATGTAACGTACAGGTATCAGGTAAAACCAACATAGAAAGAACTTTGAGCTGTCACAATTAAGTTGATAGATCATCATCATTTGGAATGTACAAATGGGAAACATTTGAAGATACAACAAACATGATATGATTGATGAAGATATTTTCAATATAAAGCAACAAAATGTACTTATAGTTTATCCAGTTTTAATTAAGTCTGAATGTTATCTTAAGGTTGCACTTTGTAAATGCAGCTGTTTCTCAAACCACGCCTCTTTTATTCTAGAATATTAATAGAAAATTAATTTTGTTTACATACTGGTTCCCAGTTATGCTCTCTGTGATCCATCTCATAGAGACATAACTTGCGAATGTTACCAGTAAGTATACCTGTGCATATTGTTTACATTGAAATCTGTGGTAATAGTTATCAAAGGTACCAGGATTATAATTAAGTACGCCAGACGCGCGTTTACCCTTCATTTGAGATAGGGGTAGTTAAAAAAAATTGTGTTAGTTTAAACTATGATATGTTTAGGGCATATAAACGTTGAAAATATGCCGCACAGCCCTGTATTTTGACCTTTGAAAAAATTGTAGTGCATATGAACTTTCAATTATAGGATAACATTTTTTTCAAAACTTCTTAGTAAAAGTGGTACAGTTCTAGCCGTAAAAGGAGTTCCTATGGGAAATTGCATTGTCAATATTTACAGAAATGCAACCTTAAGCTTTCAAATATTTCGTTTAAAACCATTACAATAGATTGAGACCATGTGTAGACCTGGGACAAACAAAACTAGGGAAATTCAGGAAATAGATTGACTTTGTTTTTCGAAGGATTACGGAACAGTAATGTGATTCGTTTACAGGAATATACAAACATCATTCATGAAAAACAAATTTTAAGATAATTATTACAATTGTTTTTATTTGTTTTGGTGATCAATTTAATATCACGCTACTAGTGTGACAATAGAAATTCTATGTCGAGTAGAATTGACTTTGCCTAGATTTGAGGAAAGACACTATGCTGTATGATTCTATTCAAGAATAAGGAAGTAAAAAAGTGAGACCGTAACCAAACTTCCGGATATCACGCTCAGAGAGTTAATGTTTCATTCAACCTTTACCAAACTGTTATGATGGGAAATGATAATATTATTTTCGTGTGTCTAAATGCATTCTAGAAATATATTGATACAGGATAATCCTTTACACATTGCATATGGTTTATACAGTATCTGAATTTGTCTTTACACTCTACGCTTTCGTGAAAATCTTTACCTATCTTTGTCAGAAAGTGATAAAAATAGATATGTATTCAAACGCTGCTCTAACACAGTAATCAATTCGTATAACTTAAAAATAGACAATACATAATTTGTACAGACATCGTCACAAAACGGTAAGCTACCTATATGTTTGAGCAGTATTAAATTTTGAGATATCAGAAACACATTTAATTTGTAATTCTATCAACTATTTCTTGTTTCCCAATTGTGACATCTATAATTGGTATATGTTCGAATAGTATGTAATACATGTCTGGCTTAACCGGTAGATTCGACGTTTTCGTTTCTTCCTTAGTTCGTTTGATTTTCCAGTGTTTGTTACCTTGCTTTGTCTACTAAATCTTTTAATGATTTCTGATCTTCTATAAACTACTGTTGCATACATGTGTCTGTTTTCATTCTCATCTGTCAGAACATTCAATGAGTTCGTCTGTGAACATACTTGACATCTTGAATATGTTGGAGACATTGTTTAAGTACTTTGAAAAATGTTAACGGTTCTTTATTGTGTAATCACATGGTATATTGGATCTTACACAATAAACCATTATGATCATAAGCACAGTATTTAAATTAAACGAAAATTGGTACTTGATCATGTGGCCATTTGCTCCTTTGTGTGTGTGTGTGTGGTTTTTTTTTTACTGTGGATGTACTTATTGTGTTTCATGAATGGATATCCAATATTTTCTATTTCTTTTATATTGAGAAAATATGTTAGGTATCCCACTTAGTGTATTAGGGGAATATAGTAAATAAATCATGGTCAATGATAGTTTTCACAAAGTAAGTAGATGGATCATTCACGAATTTCACTTTCTAAATAGGATATATTGTGATACAGCATATGCATTACAATTAACTCAAGACGAAATTGGATTACGACCCAACTTTTTTTTTTAAAGATTCATGTTTCGGTGAACGTTCTCATTTGCTTTGTTTTGTTATTGTGTTTTATATGTTTCTGGTTTCTAGTTCCAGTCGCATTGCTTTCGATATATGCAATAAACAGCCAATGATATGTAAGGCGTATATAACATAAAACATAAAACATTGTGAAATATTATAGTTCAAGTATGGATACCCTATTAATTTAAGACTTGGACAAGGTAGTTATTCAGGTAAATACACCACAGATCCAAGTACGAACGGTTCTTAATTTGATCTTCGATCTCATTCATTCAAAATCATGAACGTTCAGCTTCACTGTCTCCACTTTACACTTCAGGTGTAACAACACCAAATTAATGTACGCCACTGCGGTTGCAGACACAAAAAAGGGTAGAAAAATATCCCCTTGATTGAATTCGTCAGTTGTAGGACATTAATCATACATTTCATTGCAGTAAACCTTTTTTGAGTTGAACGCATTTATCTTGGGTTTTTCAACATGTTCAAAGCACTATTCTTTTATTTTATTTGATGTTTTTATAGAACTTTTTTTTAAACTTAAAATACATGGTTATTTAAGATTTTACACATATTAAAACGGTGAAAATGTGATTGGTTAACTTATCATGATGGTTATAATCCTATATGCAATGAAATGTGAAATGTTACGTGACATTTTGTCTGTAGTATAGACAGGATAAAACTTTACACATGTCAATTATTTCTTTATTTGCAATGAAGACAAATTCTACATCATTTGTTAATTGTGCAAATGTAACATGGACTAATAGATGCACACGAATGGTAGTATTACTCTAAATATGGGAAGCTGAATATACACCTTATATCTTATGTATACTGTCAGTTGTCAAAAATGTCATGCTATGTAAGTGAAATATTTAAAAAAATAAATATTCCTAGTAGATTGAATCTGAAAAAAACATATTTAAAGAGAAAATTGACTTGACATAGGACTATTTCATATTTCTCAGTAGACAGAGCAAGCCATACTCGGTGTATATATATTTTGATGTAAAAGAAACAATTTTATTAGTTATACTTTAATTGATCTACAGTAATGTTCTAAATAAACTTTGATATGGATAATTTATTCAGCTTTAATACTTCAATTACTCATTATTTAACTAATCATTGGATATCAACTGTGTGTCTTTCCTACATAAAATAAAGACAACAGTAGTATACCGCTGTTTGAAATTCATCAATCGATTGAGAAAAAAAGGTAAATCCAGGTTACAAACTAAAACTGAGGGAAACACCTCAAATATAAGAGGAGAACTACGATACAACTGAAACACAGCACCAAAATGTAAAACACACAGAAACGAACTATAATATAACAATGGTCATTTTCCTGACTTAGTACAGGACATTCTAAGAAAAAAAATGGTGGATTGAACATGGTTTTGTGGCTAGCACAACCCTCTGCGTGTATGGCAATGTTAAATATAACAATAAAATGACAACATTACATGACAGGACTACAATACAAATACATGGGAGAACATATAGGACAGAGAAACACACGAATAATAGCTATACGATACCAGGTTTATAATTTGTTTCGTCTACACAAGACTAACCAGTGACGCTCATATAAAACAATTCGAAATCCAAAACAAGTACAAGGTTAAAGAGCATTGAGGACCAACAAATTTGTGCTCAATACGGTTAAGGTGTTCTGCCTGGGATAAGAACATCATTATTGTTTATAATAATTCATACTTTTGCAAACAGAAAATTTATAAAAATTACTAATACACAATAGATATACATGATAACAACGAAGTGGTGCCTAACTACAGAATAAAAACGAATACATAAAACAACATAAAATAGCACATAAAAAGTCACAGCCAAGTTAGTCGAAGAGATCGACGCACAAAGTGACGTCACATTTGAAGTTCTAAAAATTACCAAAAAAATAGGATAGAATTAGGATAGAACTCAAGATTAGGTTTTAATACTGATATAACATTTATTAATAACAATGCAAATTACAATACTTATTAATATAACATTGTGGTAGTAATTAGATAATTAATTGTATTATCTAGCTTTGCCGGTGTTTAGTCTTAATCAAACTGTAAACCAAATACATGGATATCGTATAAATTTAGTTGACCAAATATAAAATCTAATAAATGAACTGGGTGATAAATTATCTTTACCATAACACACGAATACAACAGAAAACAATAAGATTTACAACTACAAATGATAAGACATTTGACAAAATCCGATGAGAATAACAAATATAACATAAAAACTAAACACATACACATTATATTTAAAAAAAAAGAGTACTGTAGTTGTTTACCCTTCTCAACCTTTCAGTTAGGCGTGCTATTGGGATGGTGTTATCTATTTAATTATTCTAAAACTTATATATAAGTAGCTTTAAATTTCATAGTAGTACAGATATTTACTAGAAAAAAATCAAAAATTGTGGGCTTGTGCAAGGATTTATACAGAACGACCTTTAATTTTTTCAACTTTATGTTCTTCAATTACTGACAGGCTGATAAATAAAATACTTAAAGGAAAATAAAAATCGGAAAGTTGTCAAATGTCAAAATCAAAAGATCAATCACATCAAACGAATGGAAAACAAATGTAATATACCCGACTAGGTACAGTCACAGGTAAAGGCATTTCCTGATTTCCTGAAAATGATAGATAAAACCTGATGTTATAGCTAGCAAAACATCTCACTTGTATGACAGTTGCATATATTTTCATTTTATTGACAACAATGTGTGAGCAAAACAAACAGAAGCTTCCACAAACAAAATGGAGAATTGAAATGGGGAATGGGTCAAAGAGACAGCAACCCGACCATAGAACAGCGGAAGGTCACCAATAGATCTTCAATGCAGCGAGAAACTCCCGCATCCGGAGGCGTCTTTCGGATAGCCCTAAACAAATATATACTAGTCAACAAAAGAAACGATACACGACTTTGAAATAAAATTCATCAAAAAGTATTAAATATAAAACAAAATGAAATACACTACTTTAAAAAGCTTTCATTTGCAATGTATGCACATGTGATAATGAAAATCAAAACTTGTCGGAAAGTATCTAAATTCCCTGTAAACGACTATAGGGTGCAAATAAGTTTTGCGGAAAGTTGAATAGAAAATCGACACGTAATTTTCTAAGTACTAAATAAAATTTCAACTTTGTTTAAAAATATTTAATATGCTAATCAAGTTGTGTTTCATGTTGTAACTAATGGGTTGAAATATTGTTTTTTAAAATTTTTGGGAAAAAAAAGTTTTTTTGAAATCTCAAAAAATGCAAAAAAAATTATTTTTTTTTGTCTCAAATCAATGCTTTGGATATGAAAACAACTCACAGTAAATTTGGAACATTTCGGATTAGTTTTAAGATTGTGACCGCTTTTTGAATATCACTTTACACATACTGTCTATGGTAAATCAGTTGATAATGTATACATTTTAACGATTTCTCGTGGGGCCGAACTTTGGTAAACAAATAAACGAACAAACTGTATGATTTTTAAAAACAAATTGATGGCAAACATTGTCTTTACCTTTAAATGAGAGGTTGGCATCATTAGTTGAAACTTTTGTTTTTCAGATTGTCGTTTTATGTAAATTTTGTAAAAAACAAAGAAAATCGTCAAAAAACATCACGAAAGCAAAAAAATATTTTTTTTAAACGGATTTATATTTCCGTAATGATTAAGTATTACTACCTTCTATATTGGTCCTATAAACGGAAAACTTTATCTTAAATTTGAAAAAAAGTCTTGTATCGTTTCTTTTGTTGACTAGTATATATACTAGTTCAGTGATAATGGACGTCATACAAACCCCTATTAAAGTCCATAGTCCTGATCCGAGTGAACATCATTTTAAAATTGCCCTCTAAACAAAATTTCTCGAATATCATGAAAATATTTAGGGCAAAAAAAAAATGTCAAAATCGTCATTTTGTAAATTAATATATATAGCCAGATCAAGAGTTCCAAAAATTATATGCCAGATTGTTTTCGATTTCCAATAGTTAGTTTTCCTCAAAGACGTTACAATTTTATCTTGCATCTGCCCAAAATAAATACTACAATATCTGTACAGGAAACATGTCGACCCGTAGAGACTGATTTCCGACCTTCCAGCAGATATTGTATTAGGTAATATCACAGCAACTGTTAAAAAAAACCTAACTACTACAATCCTGACAGATTAAGATATCTAGCAATTCTGAATTGTTTTAAAAACCAATGTAACATATCTTCCATATGTGTAAATACATACATATATGTTGTCTCGTTGTTAGTGTCAACAATCTCCTGAGCAATCTTAAAATAAAATATAGGTTTTATTTTTTATTTAATGCGTTTTATTATACTCATATATTGATCTTTTTGGGTAATGTATTTCAGCAATTTTAATCTGTTCATGTATTACAGTTTGCCAGAACATCATTAGTAAGCAAATTATCTTTCAAGAACATCCATACTAAGCATCTTATAGTCCTTTAATTGGCTATAACATCAATAATAAGCATTTCATAGTCTTTTCGCATACCAAGCATTGCATATTGTAAAAACACCAACACCAACGGAACGAATGAAAAGAAAAACTGTCATTTTCCTGGCTTGGTTAAGAAGCATTTTTCGACTTAAATGGTGGTTTAAACTGTTCTATATGTAGCCAAAAGTCCTATTTTCATGACACTTGTCATCAATACTAAGCATCTCAAAGTCGTTTAGCGAGAACATCAACATAAATCGTTTTATACTCTATAAACAATTGTATAATAATCAGAACTGATTTATATCTGAAAACAAAGAAATATGATGAGTTATTTTTTTCAAATAAAAAAACATGACAAGAAAAAAATCAAGATTATCATACATTTAACATTTTCTACAGAGTTGAGTAACAGAAATTACTATAACGCGAACTTAAACAGTAATTCGCAATATAAAACGTGTACGTAGATATAAGAAGATGTGGTATGACATGTATGAGTGCCATTGAGACAACTCTCCATCCAAATCACAATTTGTAAAAAAAAACCATTATAGTTCAAAGTACGGTCTTCGCCACATTTTCCGAATATTTATGAAGAGAAACCAAAGGTATCAAACATTTGTAAAGCCAATGGTTTAAAATATTTAAGAATATCAAAACCAAAAAAAAAAAAAAAAACGACAACTGCGGACTATGTGTGAAAATTGAGAAACACCGTATGCTCTTCACTTCAAGACTGATTAAAACATTTGTATTACCAATGTTCAAAAAATCTGTTTAAGAATCATAAATATATATATATATATATATATTTACCATTGCATCCCCATTGTTAAAATGATTGAATATATATTTCTAATGAATATTAGTATAATATTAAGGTATTACAATGTTGCACTTTCTAATTACAGCTGTTTCACAAACCACGCCTATTGTGAGGAAAAATCTAATATACAAAGATATTTTGCTTAATTCACCTACTAGTTCCCAGATATCATTTTTATGCTTCGTTTCGTAGAGACACAAATTGAAAATGTTGCCAGAATAAAAACACATGGATTGCAGCCAAATTTAACTATTAGGAAGGCCTAAAGTGAAGGGAGGGGAAGTACAGAAATTTGTACAAATGTATCAATCTTGATAACATCATGCTAACAAGGGATATTTGTCAAAAATACCACTTGTTAGCATGATATAATTGTTTATTTCCACCGTATGTTTTTTTGTTTCCATCTTGACCTCAGATTTTTTTTTGTAATCAGGTATCTTATAGAGTTTCTGCTTGACTGCATACTTTTTGTATATTCTGCAACTGTGCTATTTGCATTGATCGTATAATTATTGCTGATGTATGCTTACAGTCACTGAGCGTATTTCGCCTTATTTATGCGTTTCTGTAGAGTATTATTTATGACCTCATTATAAGTACAGGTTCTCGTAATTTTTACGTTATTTGCTCCAAATTAAAAAAAAAGATGGTTATTACCTTTAATATTTCATTTTGAACAGTTTTAGAAGATATAATAACCATACATTTGTCCTATTGGATTAGATAATTCATGTGGTGTTAAGATATGCTATTTCCCATATGCCGTGGTATTTGCCAGCAAATATACCGGCACGTGAAATTCCCTTATGACTAATACACCGGTAGAGAAAAGAAACTCTCAATATACAGAGAATTTGTGAAAAATACAATGTTTCTCATCCAAACAAAATTCAGCATTATTACATAAAGTGGAAATATAGTATAACGGTTACCACTAAGCAGTTCGAGGTAGATAAATGTTGAAAATATGCCACACAGCCCTATGTTTTGACCTTTGAAATTATTTGTTGTACATATAAACTTTCCATGCTAGGATATATGTTTTTACGAACCTTCTTGGTAAAAGTGGCACAAATTAAGCCTTAAAAGGAGTTCCTGTTGGAATTGCATTGTCTGTATTTAATGAAGTGCAACCATTATTATGTATCAATAAAACATTAACAAGTGTGGAATTACACATCGAAGAAGCTTGCGTGCAAGTGCAACATCTGAAAATAATTTATTTTAAATTATAATCAATAAGCAAGTATGCTTTTACTGAAAAAAATGGCTTGAATATTGACACTAACAATGTAACTGTAGTTTGCAATTCCCATTATCATCTTAACATTATCTGAAAAGACAATACATTTAAATGTTCGCTAAGAGTATACTTTATTTGTCAGATATATTTTTATTGTCAATTCGGTGCTGTTTAGATATTTGAGTAACACACAAGCCAGTACTGTCTATAACCCTTCAGACAATTCAGTACTTTGATTATTTGTACAGGTTAAACACCAACTACTGAACAGTATGCCTATAGATTTAACATTTCTTTATTTAAAGCTGGATGTGTCTAACCAGTACTGAGTTTACTGCAGTTGATACGTTTTGAATCGACGAAAAGACTGAACATAACTTCTCTAATGATTGTTCAATGTTGTAAGACCTGTTCAGATCAAAATGGGATTAGTAGTGAAATTAATTAATGTCACGGTTATCTTGTGTTTGTGGTGAAGGTTAAGTTTTAATCGTTAGGTCACTTTCGGGATTAATTCCACATTAACATCAGCATGATATATAATCTTGATTATTTATCAATCGACAAATTGATTCGAGTTATAGATTTCACGAACATCTTTATAATACTCATTAGGTTTCACATTTAAATTTTTGGCAATAGTCCATTACCACTTTCGCATGGAAACATGTCGTATTGAAACATCCATCGACCAATAAAAAAAAACATATACAAAAATAAAACCAAAACAGCTCATGTCGTTCCAATACAAACATGTAGTGCTTAAAGCTTTTGCTTTTAAATCTAAATGTTTTGTTTTGACTGCTTGGTTTATTATAACTTTTTGCTGTCATATCTAATGTGCATATTGCGCTCATAAACGTTGTATCTGTTAGTTTTAACCATCAGCATCTGGACCGTTACATATGGTTTTGCGAAAGAAATAATTTGCATACTTCACATTACATTACAAAAGCATAATCATTCATTTGCTTGGTCAATCTTCACAATAATAAAAATCTACATGTAAGTATATCAAAATATTTAGGTGCTGTTTGATAGATGTCTATTTTATTCATACCACATGTCCCAATTTTCATCTAAACACTTATTACTGAACGATATGACTACCGATCTGACTTTTGATAAGACGGAAGAGTCATTTTATAGCGTGAAATTAATTTTGATGCAATGGTTTTCATATCTTTAATATGTGATCCATTTACTGAATGAATTTTATGCATTGTAAATGTTAAGTTGATAATAAGTTTAGTTTGAACAGTATTATACATACATTAATTGAATTGGATTGGGCAACAGGCAAAGCCTATGTTAGACCTCTCTATGAAGTATAGAATGCAGGTATGTTGCCGAAAATGTTTGTAATGTTTGTATAATAAGTGTATGTTAACACTTACTGACTCACCTAAAACAATTTGCTACAGTTTCTGAGTAAAGAAATAGAACGTATTAAAGAAAACGATAGTCCCATTCCGTTCTGTGCCCATAAAACAAACACCAATTTCCCGTGTACAATAAAGACACGAAAAAAAAACACAAAAAAGGACATTTGGAAGAAGTAATGAAAGTATAAAGCTTTTGGCTTGATTTAATTTTAGTGGTTTTCGATAAAAGTGATGGTATTCCGATGAACATGATAAGATATCCCTCTGCTATTAGATTTGTTACCTACCACTACTGCATCACCAAGCATTTCTTCCTAAACCGAAGAGCGTTTGAAAGATTTAAAAGAGGTTTAATGTTTTATATTCTATGATGAAATTACCTGTATTGGTCTATGATTCCTCTTTCCTCTAATTTTAATGATTGTCTGCAATCAATAATGCAGACGAATCCGCTGTCGGTGTTTCAATTTTTGGAACCAGATCTGAATATATAACGTTATTCAAATAGTTTGTTTTAGATAACATTTATAAAAAAAACTATGAAGACTTCATTGTTAAAATTGTAATTATTAATAAAATTTTGAATTCAAGATATTTATAGCATAAAAAAATAGACGAATACATTCAGACTACACTATAAACAGACCAGAGTATAATCATACCATATTTTGTGCTCGACAAGTAAGGTCGAGTTCAATTTCTACTTGAAAAGACTCGCAAGAATCTTCTGACAACAATTAACTATATTTAACTGTACTCGACGTTGGTCTCGACTTTACTCAATAAGTCTGATTTAGTACTTGAATATCTTGGTATAGTCTGAATATGGTTTCAACAAATAGCCGATCTATCTCGACCTGTTTTGACTCATTCTAGACCTGTAAATTTAGTCTCAACGGCTCTTAATCAGCCCATATAAGCCGGGATAGAACGTTAAATGTTGATCTTCTTACTAAGATTTGAAATAAGGAAATGATGAATTGTGACTGTCAAGGAATGACGATTGTCGAACAATAACAGTGTTTTTAATAAAATTGGTAATTTTAAAATTAAAACTTGACATAGTTCCTGACATCTTTTTTAAAGATGTTTGTTAAAGGTGGCACGGTAGAATTTCCTGGCCCATAAGGGATAATGATAGCCTTTTTAGAATTTTCACCACTTTCTAACACTGCAACAAAATCTACATTCACAGTTAACTGAAGTACTTTCATTTTACTATTCAGAAATGAATTTGAATATGTATCATGACCGTTTACTTTTTTTGCTATTTTTAAAAACCCAAGGCCACTAGTACTTTTAGGTCTTTTATGGTGCAGTGAATAAAAAATTAAAAAAAATTCTCAAAAATTCATTTTCATCTGTATGTAAAATTATTTCATATTTTTCTACACCTGATTCATCCCTCAGTTTGGGAAAGTATGTTCAGTTGATACTGTATTTTTTGTCCAATCACACTGTTTAAATACATTAACCTAAGTAGGGTACACAAAAGAGCAACCTAAATTCTGGAATGCAAATACTACCGTGCCACCTTAACCAAGACATAACAAACTTGAAACCAGTCATGACACCTATGATGCATAGACTTCTTACTTTGGAACATATTACAATAAAGAATACTAGTCTGCACTTATTTCTTACAAAGAAAAATGAAACATTACATCCCTACCCCATCCGGCAGATTTTCACTTTTTTTTCATCTTACCATTTTTACTTAAGGAGTGAACAAAACCCAAATATATGATGGTTCAAATCAACACAGAAGTCAAACATGGTGATTCAGGAGGAATTATTGGATTGCCAACTCTATTTATGGTTAATCTGACTGAAAGAAACAGTTTAAGCACCAAATCATGAAAAATGAGATTAAAGTCCATTCCATATTTTACAGCATGCCTTATACTACTTTAAACATTTCCAGATTATGAGGGCTATACAACAAGAGTCTTTAGATTGCACTTAACTATTATTCTAAAGTCTTTTTCACAATACATGTACTAGTTGACTGTTTGTCTAGTTAAATTATGTCCCCTTACATAATCAATTTGCCTTTATTGTGTTTTTCACTGTCAGAAAATCTTAACAATTAATGGTATTTGCATGGAAAATGAATAAACCATTCAATCTTGCTGATATAACATCATAAAAACATTCTTTGACAAAAATAATGTCTAGTCAATGTAAAGAAACCCCTATTTCTATCTTTATTTCAGACCAATATGAGAGCTAAATGAATAAGTAAGGACCCCTTAACCACTTACTGGTTCCCCAAAAACTGCTACTGGTGTCATGTTACATCAGAACTACAAATTAAACATGAAGAAAACTAGAATAGCTGTACTTGTGTTGAAAAAAATAAGAAATTAAGCAATTTATTTATTTCGGTGAAAATAGTAGAAGAGGGACGAAAGATACCAAAGGGACAGTCAAACACATAAATCCAAAACAAACTGACAACGCCATGGTTAAAAATGAAGAAGACAAACAGAAAAACAATAGTACACACGACACAACATAGAAAACTAAAGAATAAACAACACGAACCCCACCAAAAACTAGGGGTGATCTCAGGTGCTCCGGAAGGGTAAGCAGATCCTGCTCCACATGTGGCACCCGTCGTGTTGCTTATGTGATTACAAATCCGGTAAATAGTCTAATTCGGTAGGTTATATTCATGAAAGGGAAGGGGATTGTAGTTACGACGTAAGGAACATATCCAATATCATTTGTTAAACGGTTATTCCATAACGGTCAACCAACTCGTGATGGCGTCCGTAAAATTTACGAAGGGATGATTTCAACTTCACCATTTGGAACTCTTGGTTTAATAGCTTCCTTATGAGCAGCAAACCTCTCTCAAGAAAATCATGATAGGAAATGCAAGCACGAGAATATCGTATCAATTTGGAGATATATACCCCGTATGCAGGTGCTGCTGGAATGTTGCTACTTAGAAATGGAAAGTTCACAATTGGAAAGCTGAAATCATCTCTTTTGTTGTAAAGTTTTGTTTTCAACCGACCCTCATTGTCAATTTCTAGATGTAAGTCAAGATATGAAGCCGACTTAACTGTATCTGTAGTATCCTTTATCTCTAGTTCGATTGGATAGATGCGTTCCACATAGTCACCAAATTTTGAATTGTTTAGTGAAAGAACATCATCTATATAGCGGAAAGTAGAGTTAAAGGATATTGCTAACTTCTTATCTTTCTTCCTAAGAAGTTCCTGCATGAAGTCAGTAGGATGTACATGCAACCGAAGAATGTGGCGTCTCAAATTTCAGTAGTTGCACATGCGTCAGACAATGCGAAAAGTTAAAGCTAGCACTTATAATTAAAAATGTATTGCAAGTTACATAAAAATAATGAAGTTCTACTTTCTAGGTAAATTTTTACATTATTACCCACAGATCAGGCAAAATTTGCTGAATCAGCAACTTTTACTCTCAGGGGTGGAATTTAAGGCTTGTTTTTATCATAGTTGCTCTTAATCAACTTTTTATTGATAAACTTACAAATTGCATAGGTAAAATAAATTCCTTTATTGATTAGTGTAAAAATGTATATCCCCCTTAAGGTGGCACGGTAGTATTTCCTGGCCCATAAGGGATAATGATAGCCTTTTTAGAATGTTCACCACTTTCTAACACTGCAAAAAAATCTACATTCACAGTTAACTGAAGTACTTTCATTTTACTATTCAGAAATGAATTTGAATATGTATCATGACCGTTTCCTTTTTTGCTATTTTTAAAAACCCAAGGCCACTAGTACCTTTAGGTCTTTTATGGTGCACTGAATAAAAAATTAAAAAAAAATTCTCAAAAATTCATTTTCATTTGTATGTAAAATTATTTCATATTTTTCTACACCTGATTCATCCCTCAGTTTGGGAAAGTATGTTCAGTTGATATTGTATTTTTTGTCCAATCACACTGTTTAGATATATTAACTTAAGTAGGGTACACAAAAGAGCAACCTAAATTCTGGAATGCAAATACTACCGTGCCACCTAAACATGGCCTCTAAAACCCTAAAATTTAAATGGCGTTTGATATCCGTCTTATCAATGTTTACGCCATGTTTTATTTCATTCAAAATGAATTCCTAATCTTTCTTAATCTTTTTCCAATCAAACTTTACGGTCTTATTTCGTCGACAATTATGATATCTGTACCTGCCGTTGGTTCGTCATTAGGTTTAGTTGTTTTCTTCGCAGATGTGTAATCGTTATCTACAAAAGGAGCATTTATAAGATTTTGAAAAACAAGTGTTTCAGTCAAATCTGTAATACTTTGATTTACAATTCACGTTACATACAAGTGGAAATGAAAACACGAAAGAAAAATTACAAATTCTGTATCATTTATTTCACTTTTCATATTGATTGGTTAATTTGAAAAATTGAGATGAGCTTTTACATCTTTGAGTTAGCGATTTCAAGTTATCAACACAAACTATTAAAAGATCTGAAATATTTGAACATTTGCGCTAATGGAATTGGAAATTGATGGAAAATCAACAAGCATCGTTTTGTAAGAGTTTCTTAGAAATAAATATCAAAAATACTAAGAGATGAAAATATTAACTTAACATCTTTCACTTGTAGGTATGTAAAATAATGTTTAAAACATATACCAAATAAATTCATGAAATTATTATAACTACTGAGATGATATTGAGATATTTATTTTATATGCCATGTTTCATTGCTATATGCAGATAGTATTTATTTATTGTTTATGACACAATAACACAACTGCTTGCTACAACTAATACTATCTTTGATAAACTTAAGATTTTGTTAAACACTGTTTTGTGGATTTGCTAATGTTTCCTGACATTTATTTTATTTCTAAAAAAAATAATATTTCACAAAGAAGGCAAATCTTTGTTTTTCTTGTATACTTTACAAAGGTTGATATTTAAAAAATGGTCTCTACATAATTTCACGATTTGATCCCCAAATTATCAATTAAATTTCCTACATCTAGATGTTAGCAAAACAAAACAACTATTTTATGAAAATAATTCTTGGAGGAAATATTTATAGATACCTATAAGGAGCTGATTTATGACACGACATCCACAAAATATTGTCAAAATTCCTATCGGATACAAGACCACAGAACTTAATGTTATTGTTCTTGTTACTATATACCCGTAATTGAATACATTGTTAATGGAAATATAAACCTCATCAGTGATACCAAGCATATAATTTAGTACATCAGACGCGCGTTTCTTTTTCATAAGACTAATCAATGGTGCTCAAATCAAGACAGTTATGTGGCGAATCAAATATCTCGTGAAGAGGATTTAGCAAAGACAAATGTACAAAACACTGTCAGGAAATCATTGCCTAGGTAGGAAAAAAACCCACCTTTTTAAACAAAAGTTTTCTTATAAAGGAACCCGAAATTCCCGCAGAGGACTCCTGACCTTCGGCTTGAGAACTGGTTATCCTAGTTAATCGAGATTGGCGTAGACACACGCTGTCAATGACGGATTTGTGGCAATTACTTTAATTTAAAACGGCAACTGTTCACTAGCAATCACTGTCGATTAGATAATCTGACCACTTAAGGGGTACCCAACACTATACCCCAAAAAAATCCTGTCGTTTAATTTTTCTTAATTTTTTTCATTGATTAACTAGGCCAACCTAAACATAAAAATTTTAAAAGATTTGAACCATAGGTTTAAAAGATTTGGCAACTCAAATATGGCATCTTTTACATATTAGTATCGGTCAAAATTGGAAGTTTCTGAAATATGGGTATAGGGTTAAATATGTTAAAAATTTTAAAATTTAATCCTACATTGACAATATCATAGCTAATAATGATAGCTGAGGTGAATATTAGGTCACTGATACACTTTTCTTGTAAGTTTTTTATTCCGGATTTCAAATTTTGCCCAAACTTTAATAGGGGGTATCAGAATCAGCCCCGAAAAGGGAATGCTATGCTACTAGTATTTGAAGAACAATTTTTTTTTTTGAAAAAAAAAGTGTCGTTTAATTTAAAAAAAAAAGTCTTTGGAGTGCTATACTAGTCGGATGTTCTTGCAAAATCTTTTTAAAATTTAACCGTTAGATTTTTGGGTATTTAAGTTTAAAATACGCCCCACCCTCAAATTGGTTCATTAGATAAGAGCAAAGTCTATTTAAAAAGTACGTAATGGCCATATTTTTTTCGTCTTTTGAACTAGGCCTTAGATATATTCGGCATGTGGATGTATCATCACAGGGTTAAGTGTCTTGCAACATGATGACCTTTTTGTGACCTTCAAATATGACCTCAAGGTCAACTTAATAATGTTTTTTCGTGAAAAACGCAACCATGTAACTATGCCATAACTTCTTTGCCTTTTGACCTGGGCCTTAAATCTTTGGCATATGGATGTATCATCATGAGGTGGTGTGCCCTTTTAAAATTTAGACCTTCATGTGACCTTGAACTTTGACCTCAAGGAAGATAATCGTGTTTTTGGTAAGAAACACTTGTACGGGCCATGACTTTTATGAAGTTATGAATTCATATTTATTTTAAAAAATCATACTACACAAGCTTCAATCGACCATACAACACTATAGACACATTTTATGACATTTCAAACCATTCCTTGCACACGGAATACATAATGGACATGTAGTCACATAAAATTGTTTGAAAAAGGAATAGTTTCTATTAAAGCGCAGTGTACTCAACAGACAGCAAAGTGAAAACTTTCTAGGAATCAAACAGTTGGAGGAGTTATGCAAAATAACTATATACCAATAATGGGACGGACGGAAGTACAGGGGTAAAACGATACCACCCCCACCCCCACCCCCAAAAAAGGATGTAATTGATTTCTGATTGAGAAACGAGCTGTTGAAATTAAAAGCATGACATGCCAAAAATACATATGATACATAGGGAGAAGCTTTAAAGTTGGCAGTTGCTTTACATGATCAAGAATTTCATTTTATTGGTCCACAGAATCAAAAATATACAATTCAAAATTTAAGAACAAAACTATTCATGCAAAGAACCACGGCTCATGAGAAGAAATAGAGCTGACTGTGAAAAATCCTTATACTGTGAAATCAAGTTCGTTAAACATAGATTTTTTTTAGTATTTCTGGGGGAGGAGGGGTCATAATCACAAAACCCCAGGCATAAAAACACTGAGGTCCCAAATATAAATTCCGACATCCCGAAATTCGAAAAAAGAATTACCGGATCCAGAAGGGGTCAATACCAAATCCCGAGTTTAAAAACACACGATCCCGGAGTCCCAATAAAGGCCCCCCCCTCATTTTCACAGAGGTTATGAAAATTACAACTGGTTTTTAGATGAAAGCACGACAGTTACAAGTTTCCGTTATTTTTTGGGCCCCTTATTATTATAGAGAATGATTACTCTATTCAGTAATAATCTTGAATTGAGACTTGAAAAGAAACATTTTCACTTGTCACTTGCAATAACACCACACTTTCTTTTTTATATTTATTTCAAAATATTTTTTTTAAAGATACACAAACATTACAAAAGCAAAACAAAAGAAAAATAACAAATTTTGCTATCCCTTCGAAATTTAAATTTGATAAAGCAAAACTAACATGTTCTATTTATATCATACATGTGTAGTTTCAGTTTCAACCATAATTCTAAATATAGACTTTACTTTCCCTAAAATTGCGGACTGAATAGAAGACACTCGTTTATTGTCACCTGTCCGGATAAAGGTTGAAAAAAGATACTAGAAAGATGTAGTATTTTTTATTCAGATGAATGTGAGAGTGCAGAAATATGTGAAGTGTTTTGTGGACTGAACCGGATGTTAACATTGTTTTCCATGTTTGTCTTTCTTCCGTGACATGTAAACAATGCACTGGTGGTTGACGTGGTTGATTATCCCCCTCGGTATCTTCTTACTTTTTACATAAATAAAAATCATGTAATAAAATATTCAATTGCACTTCAAAAAACATATGCCAGAAATTTTAAAATTATAAATTATTCATAACCTATTTAACATTTATTCTACTACGTGTTTTACCTAGCCCATATATATAGTGTATGTCATTAAAAACAACATGTATGGTTTAAAAAAAAAAGTATTGTGGAGTCAATTCAGTTTTGATTTTAATCAATTTGGTACAAAGATCTACGAACAGAAGCATTGTATAATTGTCCATGGTTTATTTATTTTTTTGGTTAAAATTTTATTGTCGGAGGGAGCTACCATTTGAGGAGGTAGGCTTGAATGAAATTTAGAAAAGGGCACGACAGGCTTTTAAGCAAACAAAGGCAGGAACCGTAATTTGGCATAACAAGCAGATTACAATTTGTGTAAACAATTTCAGAATAAACTAATGAAAATTGCAGGTCCCTAAGGAATGAAAAATAAAAATGCAGATACGGGAGGGTAGAAAAGGTCCTGATCCCGAAATCCAGGACTTAAAAACACGAAATCCTGAGTTCAAATAAATTTAAATCCCGACATCCCGAAATTCGAAAAAAGAATTGCGGGATCCCGAAATCCCAGGCCCAGAGCTTAAAAAAAAAGATCCCGGTTCAATCCCCCCTCCCCAATGATTACAAAAAAAAAATGCAGGACAACATTTTTAATTCTAGCCCTCCCCCCCATAAAATCAAATGGTAGCATCCTTAGACTTTTGACTTTTTGTACTTTATTTCATTTTATGTAAGACATAGGCATTGGCAGATAAAAAACGAAAACAGTTATGCATGGTCCTTTGACCTTTCTGTTTCCCTCCTTTTCTAATGTCCTGGTTTACTTTTGGTAAATTTATTTCACTCTGACATTTCCCTATTATGTCTCTTTGAAAATTCATTCATGGAAAATAAGTCACTTTAAATGGATTAAAATATTAAATGAATAACAATAGGTGTACAGCTGCTCTTAGCAATAATGTAAACATTTTAATCATGATCTTTTAAAAGCTTGCATATTGCACATAATTTTAAAACGTAGCAATGAACCAGACCATGAGTAAGAGTTATCTTTTCTTAGGTGTTCTGTACCCCCTTAAAAAAAATCAACAATGCCATAATGTAATGGTAGATGTATTTTCGAATTAAATTTGTTCTTGTGTACAAAACTGACATTTGTTATCGAACGGATTGCTATCGACGGAACTGAATTTGTCATTTATATCTAACTTGAAATTGTGTGTATGTGCAGAAATTTGCAGAGACTGTTTTTTGTTAGCACTTACGCTTTTTTGAAGTCCATATTACAGGAAAAGAGCTGAATATTGTTGTTCCCGTTACCAAACACACAACAAAAATACCAGCCTTTAGATCTGAAAGTTATCAAAATGTGTTTATTCAACAGTAATATATATATTATTGCAAGGAAAGCACAACAAGACTTTATAATAACGATAGAAACTATTGTAATAATAAGAAGAATATTAACAATAATAATAATAATAATAATAATAATAATAATAATAATAATAATAATAATAATAATAATAATAATAATAATAACAATAATAATAATAATATTAATTATTATAACAATAATAATAATAATAATAATAATAATAATAATAATAATAATAATAATAATAATCATCGTAATAATAACAATTACAATTAAAATGCTATTGACATTTTTATAAATAATTTTGCTGACGATAAAAAAAAGTATTTAATTTTTTATTAAAAAAGAAAAGTTCTGATTTGCAGTTATGATAAAATTGTAATGAAACTGACTATAAGTCTCCAGGATAAAAGTTGGGATATGTTTTTTTTGCACAGCCCCAGGTTTAGGTAAATATTTAGAGCTATAATGCACCGTAACGTACATGGTCATTATGTGAAAGAATTTATAATCACTTCCTAAATGAAAATTTATATTTTTTATATGAAATATCAAGTATATATACAGTTGTAAGATCAAGAATAGCAACAGATGTCCGAAAACTGATTCTTATTTATGGGAGAATTTTGGCGACCATTTCTTTTTCCCAGGGGGTATTCTAATATAAAATTATCCAGAAATAAGACAATTGCGTTTCATTCTCTATCATGACGTCAAACCCTCCCCATTACCTGGGACAGTGGTGTAGCAGTACAACATAAGTAAGCTACACCAATCAGTTGAAAAGTGCTTAACCCATTAGATCTATACGAAACAGACATCATTGAATGAATTCATAGACTGGGCGTGGCAGCGTATCTATACATCCGAATGGTTGATAGACTGTTCAACATCGGCAGCAGGTTTATTATATAGTACACTAGACATGTGCTTATTTTACATAAGACGTATCAGTGAACGAATCAATATAGTTGGAAGGGAAAATCAAAAGTGATTTTAAAGACCACGAAAAACGTTATATCAAAACGTTTCATGAATCCTAGTTCAGCTAGTCTATGCAAATATGGTAGACGAAATTGTATTTTTAATTCTTACTTTTGAGCAGAATCTACACATCCCAAATTGCTTATTTGAAACTATTAATTGTTTAAACAAACACCCTGTTATAACTACTAAATATATCTCGTAGAAATTGAATTCGGTAGATCAATACCAAGCAACTATATCACACGCATTGTTTTGGTTCATAGAATTCTGATTTTTATGATTCAAATGTTTGTTCCTCGGTCGAAATCTAACCTAATTCAAATCATTTTATAATACTTTCTTACAATTTTTTAGTATTGTTTTTACAGCAAACAGCATTAGTTTAAAACATAATTTGCATAACTTAGCACTAAGTGCATATAGTATGTTACTCAGAATTAATGTACGGAATTGAAAAGAAAATGAGTTTAAACTTACCTTTGTCAAATGTAATCACAGAAATACATGTTGCGATTACAACGTATACAACGACCATGATTAAACAAAACGTTATTCCACACACTGAAATATGAAGAAACAATACATTATTTCAAATGCAAAAAGTCCACGGCAATGCTAAATAAGAAAGCAAAAATGTGGGTACAAAATGTGTTGTTGTTTAAGTGAGGGTCAATTAGTTAAAATATACTATATACAGATGTTTTGACATGGAACCCATTGCCTTCGGCATAGTTGTCCAATCTTTATTTCTGACGATCCATATGAAAGATGAACCAGTAAAAATTACATGCAACAAGATGTTACCGTATTGTTTTTTTTCAAAAGTGATGTTTATTCTGCAAATAGTTTCCAACAAAAAGAAATGCACACTTCTGCATTCCTCTTATAAGCCATGAACCTCTACAGGAGTTTACAAATGTGATTATTTTGATTTGATTGTTTCTGTTAAATATATCTTCAACTTTTATGAACGCTTGAGTGCATGGTATTTTGTATGGATTTTGTCTTTTTTTTTAAGACGGTGCAAGCATATTGCTCTCTATATGTAAGGGAATTTAAACATCAATCACAAAAACAACAAAAAACACAAAGAACAGATCTGAGACTTCATAGTTACACAAACAGTTGTTTAACTAAAATTAATCCTAAACTCGCGTTGTGTAAGTCGTCTTTATATGATAATGCATAAGCTTGTAGTCTGCAATGATAACAGTAGTACAGATTGTCATGTAACTATACCGTCCCATGCGTGTACGTCTTTATGCACTAAATATCCTTGCAATATTTACTTCCAATAAAAAATGTCAAGACAAATGCACGTTCCAAAATATCTTCGTCGTAGCACAATGGTGTAAATTCGAAATATCATTACTGACTAAATGAGTTAAGAGAGAACTTAGGTTGGACATATAAATAATACATTGTGTAACTATATTGTTTTTTTTTATGTATTATTAGTTAATAAAGTATGCAACAAAGACTCCAACTAAAATGTTGAGACACAAATTCCCATCAGGTATTCAGGTATTTTCTAATGTGGCTAAACAATTATTAGGTAAGTTTGCATCGTCAATTGGTTAAACACACAAGAATATTTTACAATGTAACCCTATCTATTGTAAATGTTCTTATTTAAATCGGTGGCTGAGTAAACATTTAATGAGCCAGCATTTTATTAAAGAACGTCTCGTTAATAAATAAATTCTAAGTTGTGTTTATTTTTTTTTTAGTTATTTTCCTAGGTGGTATTTTGCTCCTTTTAATCGTGACACTGTATCTATACCTCTCGGTATCATGTTTTTTACTTTTCAACTTTAAGCATGCCTTTGGCAAGTGGACCCTAATGTACGATACATTCTCAAATGGGGTTTTCGAAGGGCAACTTAAATACTTGACTGATGAGGGGGTGCCGCTGGGGTTCAGAAAGTATATACAGTTAGTCTAGAATATGGCAGTATTTTTTCACTTGTTCTGTTGATTGATTTTATTTTATTTTGTCAGCTTTTATGGACTCTTCCTTTTTTGATTATGATTTAGAGTTTATGATAATTTTTTAAATTATTGCCATTTTCCAATCTATGTATACGTAGCGGGTGAATAATTCTTTTCATCACCCTTTAATGATATCTTACTTCTGTGAAATATCAAAATGACGGTCTCGAAAGTTCCTTTCATTAGAAATCATTTGTATTTTTTTGTTTGCTTGCACTGTCCATTTATTACTAAAACTACATTAGTTTTTTTCCGTAGTATGCGATTCGAAAAAAGTAGCACCAAAACATGCATTTATTCATCAGGTTAAAATCATGTCGAAGGGATAGTTTAGCTTTGTTTTTGTTCATACCGAAGAGTAATTTGTATAGGCAGCTTTTGCAACATTAGTAATTTTTTCTAAATTTGTTATAACGACCGGATTTGGAGGTGTTCCAAATAAGTATCCAATAACTTGATGATATGAATAGAAACACTGGAAAAGATAAGATAAAAGGAGTTTAATTGTTCTCTTAAAGAGTGCAAAAAAGACCAGAGATCGGCCCCTAAGAAAGATACAAGTCGTCTTTTGTTAATGCCAGTCGAGGGTTTCAAGTAAAAACAAAAGACTCAATAGTGAAGCTCGATCCAACAAAGAAAACTTAAGTATCGTTATTGAAGTGTAAAAAAAGTTGACAAGACATGATCTCTCTCTCTCTCTCTCTCTCTCTGATTACCTGTTCTTATTTTCTTTGGTAGTTCCCAGGTTTTATGAACATCAGTACAATTTTGAAGTGGGATTGCTTCCTTACAACTGGTATTCACATTGTTTTCTTCTAAAATCAGAAATGATGTCTATGTTTACGACAAAATAAAAAAAATCTGATTTAATACAACCTATTGTGCTTTTATACATAAATAAAAAAAAATGTGGTTATTAAGAATATGAAAAAGATGATTTGAGCAACTATCAGAAAAAAAACAGTTTAATGTACCAGTCTAAATTCAAATGATAAGTTTTCATTCTGAATCAATCTTAACAGTTTCTGTAGTAAAAACAATGTTAATGAAATTAAAAAATAACTTGATCAAATAGTTTTATCATGATTAATGCGGTAATAAAAATCAAAGTATAGGCATGTACTTATTCAACCCTAAATCATAAATGTTACTACTATAGTCAAATCAATGTTCATTGTTAAATTCAATGTTGTACTGTTACATCTTTGTCTCAGGTTAGGGGGAATGTTGGGATCCCGCTAAAATGTTAAACTCCGCCAACATCATGTATGTATGTGCCTGTTCCAAGTCAAGAGCCTGTAATTCAGTTGTTGTTTTTGTTGCTGTGTTACATTACTATTTGTTTTTCGTTCATTTTTTTGTATACATTAATTAGGCCGTTAGTTTTCTCGTTTGAATTGATTAACATTTGTGATTTCGTGACCTTTTGTAGCTTACTATACGCTGTTTGCTTTGCTTTGTTCATTGTTGAAGGCCGTACGGTGACCTAAAGTTGTTAATTTCTATGTCATTTGGTCTCTTGAGGAGAGTTTGGAATAAACAGTTTTTGTTTGAAATAAGTTTTGTAAGACCCCGTTATATTGAACCGATAGTTAAAATAAATGTTTGATAAAATGAAATAAAAAAAAAAACACTTTAGAATGAAATAGGAATAATGATATTAAATGTATAACTACAATTACCATGGATTTGATTTTTTCTTTCATGACAACATACCAATAGGAATTTCTTCTTACAAAAAGTATTATGGTCGTCTGCTGAAATCAGGAAAGATAACTTCGTTCAGACACAATTGTCTGTAAACACTGTAAATTTTGAAAGATTTTTTACCAGCTTAGAAACAAGAGATATAAAAGCTACAAACCTTTTCTGAAAAATTCGACTAAAATTTGCTAATTTCGCCGATATACATTTTCAAAGTTTGGATACTGAAAGGAAATGTGTGAAAAATTGAAGAATTTTACTGAATATATAGAGCGGGGTTTAATGCTGGGAAATTTAATGTGAACTTACAATATGTCATCTGGGTCCGAAGAATGATTTTCGATTTTTTTTTCAAGTTAACAAATTACATGAATTAATTGACATTATTTTTATGTACATTGAAGGTACCTGTTTGACGTCGATATATGGCTGTTAAACAGAAAGCAACCAAAGGAACCACTATCAACGATACATTCATGAAAATATTCAGTTGTTTATCTGCAATGAAAATATAACGATCACATGCATTGTTGATTGTTTATTTTGGTCCTTATTACAATTTGGATATACATTTTGTACTAGTAAATTTTTTGAGGAAAAAAAAACAATATCTTAATAAGTATTCTAAATATAAATTGACAAAACGTGCAGACATGTTTGCGAAAATGAAAAAAAAAATATAAAAAATTTCTAGATTTCAAAAAAGAAAAAATACTTAAGAAATATAGCGCAGTGTTGTAATCAATTATTAGTGTTTAGTATTTATTATTATCAAAGCAAAAATAGTTTATCAATTGTAACACACTGTAAGAGTTTAATAGGCTAAGAAAGGTGTTAGTTCTGAAATGCAGCTATCATATTATAAACTAAGTACTGGTTACTGCTATAATACAATATACGGTACATATTGTGCAATAATATTGATAAGTTTTGGAACACATTCCTTGCATATACAGATATACGATGAATGTGATATATGAATATATGCATCTAAATATGTGACAACTTCGTGACAGACATTCTGCATCAGATAACGCATAGGTTATACAGTATGGCTAACACTATGAAAGAGATCAAAAAGCATTATTCTCAAATTTAGTCTAACAATGTTAGATATTATTGTATATCAATATAATATTTCCCACAGAAAGTAACCAAAAATTAGCGTGCAATAAATTCTAATATTGCACTAGTGCAATAAATCTTCAAAATTCATGACGTCATCAACGACAAAATCTTAGTTTAAACCAATTTTTACTTTTAAATATTATATTGCTATACAATAAAAGGGTTATTGCATGAATATTGGGGAATATTGTCCCTCGTAGAACATATATTGCACTCGCAGGCTCGTGCAATATAAAATTCTACTCGGGACAATATTCCTCAATATTCATGCAATAACCCTATATTATATAGCCCTCTGCGGAATTCAAACCCTTGCTTTAATGACATCATGACAACACCACCGGCACCGTGTAAAGCACCCTAAACCACTCGAACTATATCGAGGCTATATGAAAATATGTGATTAAACGCAAACTAAACATCATACACTGTGTTACAACGCTAGATAAAGCCAATGAGCGAAGGCATTACTCGACCAGCGAAAGCTATATTTTCATATAGGCTGTTTGGTCGAGTAGTAATACAAATGTATATAAAAATCAAATATTTTTTCAAAATTGTTATGTCAAATATATATACTTTTGTACATAAGATAATAACCATGGCCTTCATCATTTAAAGTTAAAAACCATTTACAGTTTATATTCTTATTAAAAGCGCCAAAACATTCATATATCTATTCTATGATAATAAAATGAATAATGAATAACAAAATGCTTATACTATAAAAATGAACAAAATGACAGCAAACCACTTGCCATGTAGTGGATGTGGATGTTCACCCATTAATAACACTCTGTTAATTATTGTACCTGCTGAATAAAAAAAACCAATACTTACCACTAAAGGAAGGAGTTTTCGATATACCTACAACAAAAAGAATACAAACAATAATTATATGTGATTGATTAGGTTTTCAACTTGAAATTAACAGGAACAGTTAATGACACGTAATTTTTTTTTAAATTTTAAACCGGCAATGTTATGTATATTTTCATATTTTACCATACGTTCAGTGAAAATGTATGCATCATATTTAGAAAATGTTACAGTCCTCCACTACCGGAGATATTTGGCTGTTCAGTTTGAAATCGTTTGATATTTCTTCTTAAAGAAATTATGTAACGGGATGTCATAAACACAAGGTAGAAACATAAGAGCCTCCCTATTTCGATGTTGTTTTTCATCAACATTATACTTATTTCATAGATGATATTTAAAAATGTTCTTAATAGCCATATACAAACAAACAAATACGTTTAAAATTTGCCAATCATGACGTCCAAAATGAGCCGAGTAACTGTCACATAATTTTCAAACAAAGAATCAAAGAAAAATAGAAAATTTAATACCTTAAACAAAATACAATATGATTAGTTTTGATTAATTAAAATTTAAAATATCAAAGTAAATTAGATATTAAATAATTTGTAATAATAATAAAAAGACAAATTATGGTCCATTGTGTAGTACTCTGGACCCATTACTGGACATCACACTTCTCTGTATTATCATTATTAAATAAATGACAATAATGTAAATGCATATAATATTTGATCATATATGTCTATATATTATTTTCGATCTATGAGTTTGACTGTCCCTCTGGTATCTTTCGCCCCTCTTCTATATCTCTTGTTAAAAATCTTTGAAGATATACTAGTTTTAATAAGTTTGATTTGATTAATCGATTAGTGCTAAGTTAATTTCAAATGTCTTATGTTGTAGTATTATTATTTAAGAACTCTCTCTTCAATATGCCACAATCTTTAGATATCATTTCTTTTTCATCAAATCTTTAATGTTTCTTTTAGATAAGAGTACTTGATACCCTCGAGCAATAGAATTATAACAAAGTATGAATACAACATGTACAAATAGTTCAAGAATTTTTCCCAGATTTTGATAATGTGTTTCAGAGAGAGCATACTAGAATTTAGTCACATGTGTTAGTCTGACTTCCTTTTTACATGTATTATTTCAACTCTATTCTCTAGATATATGATATCATAGTGAACTGTTTGGACAATATAAAAAAGGATAAAAAGGAAAAGAGGAGATATGTGTTGGATTTCGTTACCTGTCTTGGTATGGTTCTGTAGTTTAAAAACGATCTGAAGTGAATTATGATCGCTATATTAGATTTTATGATATTTCTAGATGTTCAAAACCCATATATCAAAAATGTAATTAGAAATCACGGCAAGATTTCCAATGTTCACAAATAAGTACACTGACACCCTCGTCGTAAAACAACATTAATCTGAAATATCAGAACATTAGGTACATGCACTTATTTGTCATATATAATTCGAGGTTTTTGTCTACTCTTTTGAAATATGTTATACATTAGTTTTTTTTAACTTTTTCGGAATAAGCTATTCGTTTTTTTTTTTTTTTCGAGCATTTAATATGCACTTGCATTTTCCTGTGAATTCGATATTTTTTTTAATTTTACCTTTTGCGTTGCAAATGTAAAAACGCTTATTACTAGTATTTGTCATAACAGTAGACCTTTTCACCGCTAAATACCAAGTTGTTTCGAATATCTATATGCGTTAGCATCAAACTGTAAACTTAGTGAAATAAATGCAATCGCCAACTGAATGTGCCGATTGCCTGCGTTTTTGAGGAAACACGCATGGTAAATATTTCAACAAAATTAAACAAGCAGAAAAAGTCGTCAAAGAAGTAGCGTTTCTTATCTTGATTTTCTCGAGATAAAGTTTCTGTTTTAAAAAAAGCACAAACTCCAAGCTTTCCAAATGCTCAAAATTAAGTCATCCAATTGAAAGTTTACGAACGCCATTGTTAGTACAATGTAGGTCGACAGGTATGAACTATCTTTGGCATATTAGGCTTTGACCTCGGTTATGTATCAATGTTCAATCGATTGAGAATTCACCGAATTGGTATTTACTAACGTAACACAAACGGTCTTAATCCACAAATGATATCGTCTAACATTGCAGCTCAGCACCATAAAAGATGAAACAATAGTTTTGACTTAAGAACTTCTTTGAAGCGTAAAGTAAAACACATATATTCGATTTTATACTTACAAGTGAATATTGAGATTTTCATATTTGTTCTTGGATCATTTTCTCCTCCATTCTGACAAGCCCAGTTTCCTGGGAGAAGATCAGTTTTTGCTGTTTCAATCGTGTAAGTCATAGAAAAGTTATATAAATTTGTCTTGGCGTTTCCATCTTGTGGAGAGCTGTGCTCACAATATGTATATGGATATTCGGGGAACGTTAAACACTGTGAAACTTCGATGCCATTTTTAAGTATTTTCATTACATTCAGATGCTGCACAGTGCAAGTAAGGCTTAAAGTACCCAATCCATCGACACATTTCATCAGCCTTATATCGAAATTGACAGAATCATCTCCTAAACAAAAAATCATAAGATAGGCATTAAATTTAAAACATTCAAATACAAGTGATATTCAACATGGATCCAATGATAAAAGGAAATATATCTGCTGTCCAATTCCTGTCAACGATCGCTATAGAGAGAGTGTACTTAGATTAAATTAAAACAAGAATGTGTCCAAAGTACACGAATGCCCCACTCGCACTATCATTTTCCATGTTCAATGGACCGTGAAATTGGATAAAAATATAATTAGGCATTAAAATTAGAAAGATAATATCATAGGGAACATGTGTACTAAGTTTCAAGTTGATTGGACTTCAACTCCATCAAAAACTACCTTGACCAAAAACTTTAACCTGAAACATGCACTTTCATTTTCTATGTTCACTGGACCGTGAAATTGGGGTCAAAAGTTTAATTTGGCTTTAAAATTAGAAAGATCATATCATAAGGAACATGTGTACTAAGTTTCAAGTTGATTGGACTTCAACTTCATCAAAAACTTTAACCTGAAGCGGGACAGACGGACGAACGGACAGACGGACGGACGAACGGACGCACAGACCAGAAAACATAATGCCCCTCTACTATCGTAGGTGGGGCATAAAAAAAGTCTAGAATTTAAAATTGATACTAAAAGTCAGGAGAGCATTATATAGAGAACACAATGGGTTAGACATATTTATAGGTCACGGAGCTCTTTTTCGATATATTTAATTTGTTTAAAATGGCAGGAATTTGAAATCATCACATTGTTGCAAACTACTCCTTATGTTTTGTATCATTTTAGTGCCAAGGTCCCAAGTAAAACTTACTTGGGGGACGTTGTTTGTATGGGGATGGTGGACTTGAGCAATCTAAACATTATAAGTATGACTTGATAAAACATAGTGTTAGTATTAAAAATGTTTTATGTTTATTGAACTCTTCATTGTTCATTGATCAAAGTAGTATCTAATTATAATAATGATTTCTTACCTTTCGCAAGATTGATAAACACTAATAGACAAAAATGTATTGCTATTACAAACATCACCGATCTTTCATATACTGAAAAACAATGAATGATTATGTTCAAACCTATGTATTCTAAAGTATTACAAAATGTATGTGACAATTGGTACAATAGGTGTAATCATTGGGCTTGATAATTGTACCCAGGTACATATTTCGTAATATGAAAAATTACGAATTTGAAAACTTAGAATGTACGCCAATACTTGAGGAACTATAGACAGGTTTTTCCAATTATCTGCCTTGGTTTATGGTGCGACTCCTAGGCGTCGTCGTAATAACGGCCGCCATTACAACCGTGAAAAAAATGTAAACAAGATATACATCTATTTCCCAGACCGCATACAATTAACGTAAACACACGAATGTCAAGCGTACTTGACCTCGGCAAAATTACAGAATAAATATTAAAATAATTAGATAAGGAATTGACATTACAATTATAAGTGTATTGCCGGCCAAGTGATGTGTCCTTAAAATATAGCTCACGGTATTTGATACGTTACACCCGAGACATCAGTAATATATACGAATACTAATTCCAGGTTACATATCGATTATAATCATTTGGTAATCATATTATTGATCATTAAACACATACATAAATAAAAATAAATTGTCTTGCCGGGTCGAATGTGATATATCAGAAAAACCAGGTGCAAAATTGAGTGACGTTTTCGTATCACTTTTGTATCCGCATGAATTGCGCTATATGCTATCAGTGCGTCGGGCCATATGTAGACTTAACTTTTCGAAGAAGTTTTGAACTTTCACGGCCCATGTTATCATATAGGTGTTCGATTCCAATTTCTTTTGCAGAAAAATTACTTGACATAAAACAACTAGTATGCGTAGTATAACACCAAGCTGCGGCCCGTGCTTAAAATAAATGAATGTCATCAAACCACAAAAGACGCAAACGTGTAATTAAAAGCAATGCTTAGTTATGTTTTAAAAGCGTCATTTAGTGTTATGCCAACTCCCCCTTCCCACCACCCCAAAAAAGAGGTCTCGGTATATTTTCATCCTGAATCTGTATTAGACTCCTTTATAAGTCCCCGATGTATAATCTTCATACTTGGTTGATTTGCTTCCTATTATAACTGCATGCATGTAGCATCGGGGTAGGTTTCATTGTTATTATCTAAAAAATTTGCAGGAACGTGTTTAGGGGGGGGGGGGTGCCTGGGCTCCCTTATGAAGCTTCATTCATGGTTAATCCAGACTTTTTAACCGCTTCCTCTACAATACAGTGAAATACAGTATTACAGTATTACATTAGGGATGTACATTGGACCAACGGACTACTGAAATGTCGAAATTTCGGGTTGTCGGATTATGGCTACGCTGCCATAGGTTCTAGTAAACTATTTGATTACCAAGACCTTTGAAAAAAAATTCTAATATGATTTTCTAATTAATGCACAGAATAATCAACTGAGGAAAGTTCAAATCAAGTTTCAACAGAAAATACTGTATACGTCGTATAAAAACAGCAAAGTGAATATTTACTTTAAGCACACATGCCTTCATATATGGACCAACAAGACGAGGTTTATAGAGAAGTGCCCTTAATTGTAAGTATTGTTGGGAATTGTCTATGGATACAGCTGTTTGTAAAACCTTTAAGTTTTTCAGCAAGAACTGGCAACCAGGAATAAAATAGTTTACAACTTCAAGCCTTACTTTTCGAAATATGAAAGCGCCATCCAAATAATCAAACTAAGTGTTAACATCATCAGCTAGTACGATCGATCAACAGCTGATCTGCAATGCCGGGATGACCGGTAATTCCACTAAAGTAAAGCAAACTTAGTTACATAAGTATACAATAAGGCGTAACTGTTATTCATAATATGTCTATACGCTGGCGTGGTTTCCCCATTTTATTCAATTTTGAACTCCTTTCTCCTCTGTTAACAATATGTTTGTTTGTCCGAGTTAATTTTGTCGGAACGTCTGTCCATTTTGCAGCATAAAGATAGTCGTCATGTATTAAAAAACGTTCGGATCTTCATACTTGGTTGATTTGCTTCCTTTTTCTAACTACATGCATGTAGCATCGGGGTAGGTTTCATTGTTATTATCTAAAGAAATTTGCAGGAACGTGTTTAGGGGGCGGGGGGTGGTGCCTGGGCTCCCTTATGAAGCTTCATTCGTGGTTAATCCAGACTGTTTAACCGCTTCCTCTACAAATTGTGTTCTGTTTGGGGACCCGCGGCCCCCCTTTTTTCAAAATCCTGGATCCGCATTCTGATGTGTAGATCTTCTATACAAACAGAGGCAGATGCACTGTAGTCATCGGATTAATTTTCATAGATAATTTAAGTTTTTTTTACAGTCCTGTGACGACGTATCAACATTCGTCTGCCAGTGTAATTTTACTTTTATAACAAATTTTATTTAAAAAAAAAAAACGGATTGTGTGCAGTCGGCACAACTTATTTATTGATTTTTTCCACATCTGAAATTTTCTACGATTTTTCGTAGAACTATTAACTGCACAAGAAATGCCTCCACCTTTTTTATAACTTTCGGCAGTATCCATAGTGAAATAAATAGGAAAATAAAGGAAATACAAATGTAATCAGAAAATCGATAATGTTTTGATCAATACACGTGCGTTATTTTTCACGGTTGTAATGGCGGATCGGTCACGTGAGAGGTTAATGGATGCGCCCATGTTTTCTAGGTCAATTACAGATAAACCCGTCTATATGACCAACAGGGACTTCTATTGACAGCCAAGTTCATCTTAGAAAGTCTAAAATGAAACTCAATTTTCGATCATATGGATAAAACATTGTTGATTTTGTCATATCATTGTAAATTAAACATCAGAGGAGCCTTATACAACGCTGTGGTTAATTTGGCGTGTTTAAAACCAAAATAAAAAAAAAACACAAAATATTTCTCCAGTTTCCTTTTTGACCGTTGCGTATGACTTTAACCGTAAGCTAATACTCGAAAGAAGGGATATCAGCGTCCTCGGAGACAGCAATATATATATATATATAAGGTACAGTGTGTTCAATAATTGAACATTTAATGAATAATATAATCGATTAGCGAGCCAACTATTCATGACAAGGAGCTTTGTTGAAGAGTACTTATTAATAATACATTGATAAAGGAATCATTTCGCACAATAATTAATTATAATACTGTGATATCAAAGCACCAATGAAAACGTAAACACATAGTATTGATTGAAAAAGATTTAAAAATATACGTTAACATTAAGCAAGCAGCACATATGTAGATACAGTATCTTATATAACTTCAAAATAAATATAAGGTGACGTTGCGACATTGCCAATTAGACATCTATTCACCAAAGTTTACATGCAGTGGATGTAATCAACTATAGGCAACCGTACGGCCTTCAAAAATGAGGAAAGCCCTAACTGTATAGCTATATAACGCCCTGACATGAAACATATGAAATACTAATTCAATTGAGGAAACTAACGGCCTTATTTATAAAAAAAACAATGTATGAAATTTTCAAAAGCAAATATAACAGACATTAACCAACGACTTTACTAAACTACAGGCTCCTGACTTGGGACAGACACACACATTATGTGGCGGGTTAAAACATGTGTTTGAGCTCCCAACCCTCCTCTAACCTATGACAGTGATTTAACAGTACAACATTTATTTTGCAAAGCAGTGATTCTGATTTGATTCAAATGAAGACAAATGATAAATAATAGATTCTAAACCTGGTGAGTAACTTTCATTTAGTAATCTCAAATTATATTATCTATAATAAACATTTCTTTTACTCGTATGTTCTTCATAAAACAACATTCTTATTGTAACGTATACGGCCAGCTAGACTTCGCTTGTATTATGGACATTGATTGACTAACATGCAAAAAATATTAGTTTTGCCAGACGTGTCTGATGCGTTGTATGTAACAATCATTTTGATCATTGGAAAGATTAATAATTTCTTAACAATAGCATGTGATTGAAACGTTCAGCTGATTTTTACTGTGATATGTTCCACCTTAAATAACGGAATTGAAGTGTGTGAGAGGAGTTATGATTAAACATTTAATATTTCGTTAAAAAATAAACTTTAAGGTACACCTCATTTGAACACACTAGTAATATTTATGAGCTGCAGTTATTGTTTTCCAAATTTCTATTCCGATGACAAAACTTAAAATTATGTAGTTGGTACTAACTTTTTTATACGAATTTTGAGTGTAAATTACATATCAGTCATTTAGTTTCAAGACTGTTCTTTTAATTTATCTATAATATGTGTCATTTATTAGTTAAAGATAACTTGAAAGTTTTCGGGATACATTATTACACTTTTAGTACTCTCTAATGGCATTGACATCTGATATTAATAAGGACAAATACATAATTCAAGCAGTTTGTATATTGTAGAATAATCAAATCATCCTTAAATTTAGGACTATCATAGCTGATCAAGAATTTTTAATTTTATCAAACTTTTATAATTTCAAGGATTTTATCAATAGAATTAGTGAAAATCAATGTTTTTTTTATTGATTTCCAAAAATGTTAAAAAAATATTAAGATAACATTAACCTTTCGGTATGCTTAAACATATTTCTTGGTGACTGTCTTATATGAATTTGAATGTCAGTTTCAAGTAGATGAATACTATAACCGTTTTTATTTTCCTGATCTGTCATTTCGTAGTTATAAGTTCATTGTTCTGTTTGTCACAACCTAATGCGAAAACAACATTTGTCATATGAAAATGTCAATTACAGTATCTCAAACATTGGCTCATGCAGCTCAGAAAGAGAAACTATACCGAGCGAGTGGGCAATCAAAATAATAAGTCAAAAACAGAAAATACCATGGCCAAAATTAAAAACGACGAAAAGCCAAACATCAATTTCTAAACTTATCACTGGCAACCAAAATTTGAGCAACACCAATCCTTCCAAAAATTGGGTTTTACAATGCTTTGAAACTTAAGCCGTCCCCTTGAAATTGAGGTTATTTACGAGCTGCTATCTAATTACTGATATTTCAAAAGAAAATTTCAATGGAGATGATATGAAGACACATTTCGAGAATATGAATTCTGATTTCTCACAGACCACTGTCTGATATACAACTAGGATGTTGTTTGACAAATAAATTGTACTATTGGATTTTTTGTCGAAGAGGGCAAATAAATGGCTTATTGCACATTTTTTAACACACTTTTATATGCTGTACCAAGTTGTAGTGTGGGCGTTTGTGAATAGATTAGTTTAAATTCATGTAGTAGTATTCTACAACACTTATGAAGCTGAAACAAGAAACTCGGTGTTTACGTAAGATGTTTTTTGGTACCGTTCCCTCATATTTTACTATTGTTAGCTGGTTCATTTTTTATAAACCCTATAATTATTTTCCGAACGATAATACTGTACGGTATGGGTTTTGCTCATTGTTGAAGACCGTACGGTGACCTATAGTTGTTAATTTCTGTGTCATTTTGGTCTCTTGTGGAGAGTTGTCTCATTTGCAATCGTACCACATCTTCTTTTTATAATTAACTAGTTATACTATAATACGTTTTGCACGATCAATTGTAATTACTTTCTCTCAACTATCAGTAGTTTAGCTTACAATTTCTGTTTTCTTTAAATATAGAACAAATCAAGATGTTAAGGCTGAACTATCTTTATTAAGTCGTCGTTAGTTTTTAAATGCGAAAATTGAGTAACGATACGCATTCAATTATAATATACAACAATTCAAACGGGTTTGGTATTTTTAGAAAGCTTAAATAAATTGTAGTTATTCTATCGTTACTTTTTCGAATGAATCATAATTGTTTGAGAAGTCGATAGTTTTACATAAAGTAATGGTATTAATCAACTGTGATATATAATTAGTATACCTAAAATGAAACCTTATTGTAAATATAAACAAATGTTAAGCAATCATTATATAAACTATATACCTTTATTGCTTCTCTATCCAATTTCAAAACATAGAATACATATTTATATATAAATAAAGATATCTATATATATATATGTATGTGTTTGTGTTATCTGCGCATGTGCAGCAATAAGATACTACCCGTTTCTACTTTATAAGACGTAAAAGGGTAATCCCCGTTTTCCCCCAGGTATGTGTATGAACACAAAATACAGGACTATTAATAGATACATGACTGACAAAATTAACAAAGGCCTTTTCAAAGAATTTAAAGTGGTACAAATTCGTGGAATTTGTTTGAATGTCGAACATGTTGTCGCAAAGAAACACAATACGGTAAGAATTTATATAAAAGAAAAATAACATTGTATTTAAGCATAAATCTGACAAAATGAAAAATCTAAAAGACATCTAGAAAATCACAATGATTTTCATTGAACATGAATAATGCGAAATTCGAAACTATTTGTTAAAGTTATATATGATGTGTAAAGAATAATATATTGCTTGTGTATACGCTACCTTGACGTTTTAAGGACAAAATACTATGTTATATTCTTTTTTAAATGCATGATTATATTTGGATATTTGGAAACCTAAATGTAGCAGTAACGCACTTACATTGGTATTATGCACTATATATATATAGTTTTATCGGTAGTTTGGTAAAATGTTTTATTAAAATATTTGTATAAATCACAGAATTATGAATACGAACACATTACTTTGTTTGCCTTTGTAGTAATTAAGATTATAACACAATATTGACTGCTGTACCCCTATTATTAATATTTTAACTTATTATGTGTGTTTGTTTTATTCACTCGTCATGTCGATATAATAGAATTTGTCGACTGTCATACAAGTGAGAGGTTTATCAAATAGCTAGCTATACAACCAGGTTCAATCCACCATTTCTACATTAGAAAATGCATGTACCTAGTCAGGAGTATAATAGTCGTTATCCATACGTTTGAAGTGTTTGAGATTTTGATTTTGCCATTATGGATGAGGGCCTTTCCGTTTTGAGTTTTCCTCGCACTTCAGTATTTTTGTGATTTTACTTTTTATATACTTGCATGCCTTCTTTGTAACAATCCTGAATTAAACTTTATCAGGAATGCTCAAAGCCAAATCATTGACAGCCAAATATGTTAAAGTACCGAAACATCTTAAGGTGGTACGGGAGTATAAATAAAGAATTATAGAATTTGTTCACACTTTGCCAAAACGTAGTATGTATTAATATATGGTCAAAAATTTAATAAATATGGTAAGCCATCACGTATTTTCTCAAGCTACAGGTTGGGACAAAATGAAACATTTTGTATGGATTATACAGGATAAAAACATCACTATGTGATTAGAAGCTAAACTTAATGACAGAGTTGTAAAATAAAAAAAAACCGAGGAGATAGCATTTAGAAAAGGGTTAGAGAATATCAAAAGAAAAGATACGATCATCGTACGTTTTTTCTGGCTAAAATGCATAATATGTTTGATATGTTGATTCCTTCAGATATGCACTGTTTTAGAGTGACTTTTCCTTAAAATGCAAATTTAAAAACATTAAAAATAAAGCAAAAAAATATTCACTTGTAGAACTATTAATATTTATAAGTTACAATTTTATAAATTTGTTCTTTTAAATGAAAATTCACATTCGCTATCTGCATCCCTGCATCAAATTTGCTAACAATTTGAAATCTGGAACTTAGGTTCTCCGTTTTTTTTTAAATTAGAATTAGTTTAAAGACACCCGTACCAGCTTAAGAACTGAATAACTAAAATGTACCTTCGAATATTGACGGAAGATATTTAAACGGTATCAAATCACTGACTACTAAGCTGATAACATCATCAAGAAATAAAAGTACATCTGTTCAGTGATATAGAACCAGGCATAGAAAAAGAAAAAAAGATCTCCTTTAAAAGTGTATGTGTCAGAAGTGCTCATTTTTTATTTATCTTCATGTGAAGCGATTACATAAAAAAAAAAATCGGAGTTTAAAATAAGAAATGCACATGTATAATGACGGAAACCTAAGGTCCTTTTGCCTAAGGGAGTTTGTGACTTAGTTTTTTAATACTTTTTTTAGTTTACCAACGGATAATTTTAGAAAAGAAACGTTATAAAAATCGTTACAGCACCAAATCACTACCATTTGTGCGGATGATATTCTAAAGGACTAATAGCATACCCTCAAAGATTTCGACCTGTTGTTATATTGAATGATAATATCATATTTGAACGTTCAGAAATTAAATGGGGAAGTACGGACTTCACGTCTTCGTAATTTGAAAATAAGAAGATGTGGAATTATTGCCGATAAGTCAACTCTCTACCACAGATCAAATGTTTGCAGAAGTTTACCACTATAGGTCACCGTACGTCTCCCATAATATCCTTCACTTATACTGTACTATACTATATGCAAGTGTTTGCGTCTATCCCAAGTCAGAAGCCGGTGATTCAGTGATTTTCATTTTAATTGGTATACTTGTTTTTCGTTTTCTATTTGTATCATAAGTCTTTGGCTTTCTCGTTTGAAATGCATTATATATGTCATGTAGGAAATAGATGGTGTGACTATTTTTGACGACTATATAGTGACCTACCGTTACTTATGTCTACAAGTACCACATGGTGTCTTGTGAGTAGATGTCGAAATGTAATAATATCACATCTTGTTTTTATATCATTTCGTATGACTATAGGTATTCTTATCATCTGCTATGCTCAATTAATAATCAAGTCTTTCGTATGTGATTTATTATTTTTATCACTCGTATATATATATATATATACATGTAATTGTTTTGGTCGTATTCGTATTATTGCTTAATTTAGATAATTATGTACTAAATGAAGATACTGTATTTCAAGTAAGATATATAAGATCGCAAGTTGTCTAACAATTGTATATTGACAGGTTAATAGATCACCTTGCATTTTCTGTTCAGGACCAATGATTTCTTAAGCAGAAAGATGTTATTGCTATGTTTCATATTGACAAAATGTGTACTAGGCCTGAACAGTAAGTATGGTCACTATGTTTACTTTTTAAATAATATCCGTCGTGTTCCCAATTTATATAACAATAAAACCCGTATATATAATCGACAGAATTGGAATTGTTTAGCACACATTCTGATTTTTAAGATGAATCATTATCCATCCAAAATATCTATTTTATTTTGTCTCATGCCATTTAAACTTCTGGTGTATCATAGAAACCAAATTCTCTGATATCCTTGTGTTTTTGTATAGCTATAAATATTACTTAATATTTGTGTATAAACAAGCGACATTTGTTCAATTGTACACTTAATTCAGGTTTACTCATTTGATGCGCTTTTTTAATCATAATCAAAGGTAACGACGAACATAAAACAATTTTCAAGAATTAAATAAAATGAGATTTTCTCCCTCTGGTACTCTTAAATTAAATATGGTTAACTATAAGGAACATAAATCAAGAACTTCCAAACACACACTGTTCTTTAAACAAAACTTCCGAACAAAAATATGTCAAAAGTCAAGTTAGTTATCTTCACAGTAAACATTTAGTTATACATGTTATAATAAGTATTAAATTACCCCTGGTTAATAAATTTTGTAAAACGTGTGTATGGCGTACAAAATTATTAACTGATATCTTTGATCATAACAATCCGATTTCTATCCAAACATTTATTTTCTAAAATCATTTTGATCTGCAGTTGATTTACATTGTTTAGGTTATCGTGGACTTATATATCAACATAAGTTGATAAATTTCTATGGAAAATGTTATACACAATGAGTAATTTATACAAACATGATAAATATATTTTTTAATTGTGAAGTTTCATATTCACATAAACAAATAAACCACAAACCGAACATCAAAAAGCATGTATCGCATTTAAGATCATATATTGCATTAGGTTTACAATTATATAATTAAAAAATGAAAACAACACGTTTAATAATTTTTGCGTCCGAAGCGCTTTTCTGGATTTACCTTCATCAGGAACGCTCAAAGCCAAACATTTGAAATCCGAAGATGTATAAGCACCGAAACCGTTGAAGAGCTATGTGTCAAAAATACCAAACATAAATAGCCAAATTCATCTAAAGCCAACTTTGCCTGAGGGAGTTGAAACCTTAGTTTCTTAATTTAATGAATGCTTTTAATTTCGACCATTTTCACTTATTTGTATGCCAACACATGAAATGCAGAGACGAGTATTCTGCGATAAAGATATAGTTATGACTTTGTATTTACAATATAAGATGCGCCATGTATATACATTTGAGTTCCAAGTCTGAAATTATCCACGTGCTACATGCATGGATTGAACGAGTGGTCGTAGAACCTAATGATACTTGTGAATCAGAAAAGAACGGAGGACAATACATATATACTATTCTAATATGACGTGCTTCATTCGCTCTGTGAATAAACCCATGCTCTAAATCAAATAAAATTTGTTTGCACATGCGTATATTGACTACTGTAGAACAATGAATTTTATCAAATAGGCATGCATTTAGTATTTTTGATTAACTTTAAACACTGCCAACCTCTTATATGGTGCACATGTTGTTACTAGTTCATTTATCATGACTGTAATGTGTTGCAGTTCGAAATTGACATATTTGACCTAGATACGACAACCGTTCATCCTGGCTGTTCAAAACTCCTCCCTCTGAAAAATCATATTGCCAGTCATTTGTTCATTTACAAACAAAAAATTGAGGTTCATGGAAGAGCTTATACAAACGCTCTACCCTTATACACATCGGACATAGAAATTACCTTAATTGTCCTAATCAGAATCGACATACATGATGCAATCTATACTTTATTGTAATTTTAACATGGGAAGGCATTACATTCGTGTTATTTTAGCCCTCACTAACGCTCGGGCGAATATAATCACGAATATAATGCCTACCCATGTTAAAACTACCATAAAGTATAGCTTGCATCATTTTTTTCTTAATTTTAATCGAATAGCTAACAGGCACAAATACAAAACAAGGCGATGGTTTTCGTCAATAGATATTACAATAAAAAACCTTCTTATAGGATCTACCCCTCTAGAATATCTACCATTGCAGATATTTACGTACCTAGTTTACTTACATCTGGTATCTTTGACGATAACAGGAAGGCTTTTATCTATTTTCATTTAAGATTTTACGATACATTTAAAGGTGATGATTTTACCTTTATATGGAATGATCTGACCTTCATATTCAATGAAGTACTGACATCTGCAAAATCAAATAGTTTTGCTTTTCTCTGCTTTGACAATAGAATACTGTAATTGCTGTCAGTTTGAAACTGATTGCAAAAAAGGAAACTAGATGTACGAATTGAAATTGACAAGTCATACATGTGTGTATATCACATTTATAATGAAAATGTGTACATGCATTCGAAACTGTTTTTCACATTTTTATCATCACTAGTTGTACATATACAGATACAGAAACCTATTGTTACTCAATGTACACTGTCATTTTTATAAATTTCCTGTTAACAAAACTTAGAATTTTCGAAAAACTAAGGATTTTCTTATCCGAGGCATAGATTACCTTAGCCGTATTTGGCACAACTTTTTGGAGCTTTGATCCTCAATGCTCTTCAACTTTGTACTTGTTTGGCTTTATAAATATTTTGATATAAGCGTCACTGGTGAGTCTTATGTAGACGAAACGCGCGTCTGGCGTACTAAATTATAATCCTGGTACCTTTGATAACTATTCTATATACATGATACGAGCCTCGCTTCAGGTTTTCAAATTCAAATTATTTAAATTGTTTTTAGTATTGTTCATCAGTAAGTAGTGGATAGAAAGATGAACTAAACATTTTGTTGTTTGTTTGTTTGTTTGGTTGGTTTTGTTTTTTATTTTGCTTCTGATGCCTTAGAACTCTTGACGTATAATACTTCCAAATGTTTTGTTGTCTAGTGAAACTGATGTTGAATTAAGAATCCAGTGATTTCTAGCAAGGGACATTTTAGATTTATAGGATAGTTGAAAGGAATATGTAAAAGGTTTAGGCATATACCGGTATCTTAATTACTTAATTAATTAAAACTAGTTTTTTTTTACTGCAGGCAATGTTTTCTACAAAAACCATAATAATACTTGGTGATGACATCAACACATTCTAATTTATATTATTTGTAATTTTAGATGAAAGATTACTTATGCCTAAATTCAACAGTGCTGTCACTGCATCAGATAAAACAACTTTGTATAACTTTACATGTACTATGTACAAATTACCTGTTGGTGGTATCCTGCAGTTTTATTTGAATCAAAAAAGTATAGATATTCTGCGCTTTAGTAATAAGATGTGCCACAATAAGGATTCCAAATGCACATCCGACAAATGCTCATGTTCATATACTGACTACTCTTTTACATGGTGGCATATAGGTAGTGAATCAAATGTTTTGAAAACATTTGAAGTGGACATGAAATTTAAAACCAACCGATTCGGAAAATTTAAATGCGTATTAGCACGAACATATAATAACACAGGTAAGAAATGAGTCTTCTTAGATAATCTAATAATTCATTTCAATTAGGAAATCATTCATGATATATGATACGAATAAGAAATGTTCAACAGGTCAACATGGTAAATAGATATAGGAAGATGTGGTATGAGTGAGTCAACTCTTCATCCAAGTCACAATTCATAAAAGTAAACCATTATAGGTCAAGGTATGGTATAATTTTGGAAAAATTCGACAAACCCATATCGATGTTATTGCCCCTCAAAGATACGTGACATGTTTTTTTTATAATTTAACTGATGTTGGTAACAAAGTTGAAAAAACGTAACATAGTAAAACGGAACAAAACAATGTCATCGTGTTCAGCAAAATAATATCCACACACAAGTCAACAATGCCTTATTTGTTCATCGACCCCTATTAGGATTTTTTGCCTTTAAAGGACGATTTTAATTGATTATTGGTTCGTTTTCTCTAAGAATTATAATTGGAGACAAAACAGTAAACAACAAAGATTTCCTGCACGTCGACATCAAGAATTAACTCAACCATTAATAGGCGGAATTTATCGAATTATTTTCCAAAAAAGGACTTACCCTTGACGTAAAATCTTTTTTGCTGACACAATAGCATACAGGGAAACAAATTAATCACATAGCTAGTAAACATACATCAACACAATTGAGACTTGAAAATAATCCATGTTTTTTTATTGCCCTTGAGTGATGTATGTTTCCGGCTAAATTTGCATAAATGTTAAAAATGATAGGAGATTCAGGGTATAAAATGCTGTTAAAAACGTTCTAAATACTCAACGAACATATCATAAATAAAATAAAGACGTTAACGTTATTACCGTAGATAGATGCAGTAGTATATTGTATATTAAATATAAATAGAAGATTATGTATGATTGATAAGGAGAAAACTTTCAACAAGAGACCAAATGACACATAACAACTATAGTTCACCGTACGGCCATCTACAATAACCAAAGCCAATACCCCATAGTCAGCTATAAAAATACCGAAAAATTATAATAGTAAAACAATTTCGAATGAAACAACTAATGGCCTGACCTACTTACAACATTGTAGATATAGGAAGATGTGGTATGAGTTCCAATGAGACAACTCTCCATCCAAGTCACAATTTATAAAAGTAAACCATTATAGGTTAAGGTACGGTCTTCAACACGGAGCCTAGGCTCACATCGAACAGCAAGCTATAAAGGGCCTTAAAATTACAAGTGTAAAACCATTCAAACGGGAAAACCAACGGTCTAATCTATATCAAATACGAGAAACGAGAAACACTTATAAACCACATGAACAAACGACAACCACTGAACATCAGATTCCTGACTTAGGGCAGGTGCACGCAATTGCAGGGGGATTAAACGTTTTAATGGTACCAAACCTTCTCCCTTTTCTGAAACAATAGTATAACATCACAACATAGAATGACACACTATAACATATCAATTGGAAGGCTTAACTCAATCAAAAAACCCATATTAACACACAATGAACGAATAAATTCATTGATCTGTGATACCTGAATGTAAATACATAGTTAATAAAAATTATAATGAACGAATAACAAATGTGTTACACAAGTATCGCAGAAGCTTCACACAATTTTGACCCATTCCTCTTTTTTTATTTGAGTTCGAAAAGTTTTTATTTTTGTTTATAACCATTTAGGAACAATGAGTTTATAGAAACTTGGTCAATTTGAAAGTATCGACTAGACATTTTTTTTGTCTACAAAGCTGCCATTTTAGACACAAAATTCAGTTGCATTTTATCAATCTATTTTGTCAAAACATCAAGGTGATCGTTACAGTCTTATGGAATCTTCTTTAGATGATTATTAGGTTAAGATACATGTTTGTTTATAGCTGACCTTATTTTATTCTTTTTTAAGCAAACATTGAAAATAAAGACACAATATCAGATTATATACAAACACTTATTATCATTATTTATCTTTATCAGTTATAATGGATACTCATTCTTATTTGCAAAGTATGGAATTCCCAGAAACGGTAAAACCAGAAATAGGTAACAATGGTAAGTACTACTTAATGAGCAATCGCTTTCAAAAGAGTCAATGATAGTACAGCTGGCACGAACAAGTAAATACTTACAATCTGACAATAAGTACAACTTAAGAAACTGTTTGGATGCAAGAAACGCTGTTTAAATTTTATTTTCTTGATATTATATATTTTCTATGTTTTCAATGTTTGCTATTTCCATCATTATTATATTAGAAGGTTTGATACAAAATAATTTGCAATCCATAAAATCTTGCAAAATATCAATATTTAGTGCGTATTTTGGAACAAGACTCCAAACTTAGAGTTGTGTTATCAATCGACATGACCACCGAACACAGCTACATAAGAATGTGGTGGGTCCTGAGGTGTATGTGACACCGATCGATATACTGCATGCTGATATTTTATTAGACAGACATGGATTCGGATGCAAACAAGAGACAATTTTATTCTAATCCTGTATGATTTAACATCAAAGACCACCAAAACAGCTGTATGCTTTTATAAGAATAGTTTTTTTTTCTCCATTATTTTAGAGCATACCATAATCCTTGCGACGTTCATGTCAGTCTTCATGATGTTTATTTTGGTTGTTGTTTGTTGGGTGAGAAAAAAAATTAACGGTAAGATGACTGACATAAAATGATTTATATATATACTAATACAATTTGAAGTTTATCTGCCGATGATTGTGTCATTAAATGAGATTGCAACTTGCACATAAGATCTTTAAATATCTGAATCTGACAAACGTGTAAGCTGCAGGTATTTTTAAATAATTACATTAGATGTATGTTTCATTGTTATACGTATTTTTGATTGGCAAACATCAATCTCGCGTCATTCTTCATTTCAAAATAAATTGCATGAATTGTAACATACATGATGACACTCGTTTCCACAATAACGTGCACAGGTATAAAAAAAGAAAAGCTTGATAATAATCGTGTTTTCATGATCATAGCTAAAAGATGTAATTATTAGTATTGAATGCTTCTTTTAGTAATTTCATAGGGTTGTAAAAGCGTTGACCGTGCGTATGTTTTTAGAATGAAGCGCTTCCGGACTTCATTCTTCATTTTACACCCCAATGAATTTACAAAAAGAAGTATTCAATTCTTAATTATTAAATCATTGGGTAATGAACTATCAATAGAAATGCCACCTATTAAAAGTAAAGCTTTTACAATATCAAACAACTTGCATTACAAAGATATGTACCTTTTAGAACTTACACATATTACAACACCAAAAACATTTTTGAACTATCTTTTTTTAATTGGCATTAGCGGCTAATTAAGGTTGAATATCTCTGTGGTAACGTTCGTCTTTTCACATAAGAGTGCTTTATTTTGATTAGGCTTACAGTTACACCTAAACACTGCCTACATTGGGTCAAGACATATTTTGTTGAAGACTAATCTCCACTGTACATTGTATGATAAACTTTGTTAAATAAATGATGAATCCAATAAACCAATCTTTTCACACGATTTTATTGGAAATACCATTCCCCTTCCCCATATTGTCAACATTGATTTTAAGAATTACCTCGCATTTTTACTGATGATGTTTATTAACATAGACATATTTGTGAACTTTTAACAGTACATGTTTCATACTTGATGTGTTTCAGGGTCAAAGCAACTAAAAAGTTTCATATACCAAATATGAAAAATAGTCAAATTATTTATTTTGTTTTGTCAGTGTGAGGACCAGTTTATAAAACAAAAAACTTTTTTTTTGGTATATATCGCCTCCATTTTACATCCTTTGTCTTCGCAATTATAATATTTGTTTAATGGGTATCAATCATTTTGACTAAGTGGTCTAAGTTACCGAATCAAACTTCTAGTAGTGAATCTGCTTAACATGTATCCATTATTTCATTGATTGCCCATTCAAAACAATGATCATAATACACTACTCAAATTTCAGGTATTTTTCAACACCACTATCTTTACAAATTCACGGTATCAAAATCAAAATTAAAGTTTATATATTCTTCATTTATCATGTTTATACTGTATTTGTTTTATTTTATCAGTCAACAAACGTGACAATATATTTTAATGTGACTTACCATGTATACCGTTTAGCCACCCGTATAAATTTGAAATGTGTGATGATATACGAATCATCAGCGAGACGTATACCGACATAAACTTATTTCTTTACATGTATCCTACAAAAGTTAAACAAAAAAGTTGTTCTTGATCTTTTTATCTGATAAAATTGTTTTACTTCGGACTCCCCTCTCTGGTTGTTCATTTTTTTTATTCTACATCTTTTACATATCAATAACGTAAGCTCATGCATGTATCTTACGTATGAAAGCGCGGCAAAACACATTTGTGAGCCTCGAATTGGTTTCTCAACAATGGATATACCCGACAATATATAACACTGTGTAAATGATTTTTCTCGGCAATGGACATCTTGTTACGGTTCAGTCAAACAATACATATAAGAAAATAGTTTATGGATCACAGAAAATAAGGGATATGCATTATGTAAACAGATCAACTTAACTTGAATCATGATTCTATAACATTGTTTTGAAATGCAATCATCGAAACATGTTCATGATGATGTATTATGGTTGAAAGAGAATGATCATTTTTTTCGTGATTTGTCAAATTGTGTTGTTTGTCCAAGTATATCATTATGTAATATTAGGAAACTGATATATACTGCTATAAGAAATAAAAAATATCACTTAAGATGTAATTTACAAATTATTCAGTATATCACATGCTTTTGTTTATTCATGTCATACTACATAAGATGTTGTTTAAATGCAAATGCGACAACTCGCCATCGGCGATCAAATGATGTAGAAAGTTAACAACTTGAGGTCACTCTACAGCCTTCACACAATAACCATCACATATTGCATAGCACTCAATAAAAGATCCGGAATAACAAATTGTATAACAATTAGGACAAGAAAACTAAATGCATGATTTTTGTACAAGACAACAAATGAAAAAAATGTTGACATTCATTCTGTCTATACAATATCAGAAAAATCGTTGCATCAATTTCAACACTCTCGCAAAATGCTAGCTGTCTTGTATTTAATGACTGCAGATAGTAAAACCGTTCGCTCTGAAAGAGAATATCAAAGTACAATGGAACATATATCAATTGATATTATGAGTGATGTTGATAAAAGACGACGTTATCATAGGTTATTATATGTTAAAAATAGCATAATAATCCACAATTATGTGTTCAGATTCTGTTAAAGTAATGGTAGTATTTTCAAATACGGTTATTGGGTCTCGCTTTCAGAAATAATTTTTGTGTACGCGTATCATTTCGATTCTAAGAAGGGTAATGCATATCTAAAATGAGCAGTGTACCTACAAACATATGTAAAACCCCAACAGTTATAATCATTATTCAAAATATGTATGTACACATTTAAAATGTATTTTAAGATGTGTTTTTCATATTTTGCAGGTTACACACAGAGCTCGGGATAAATTACCATCGCATTACAAAAAAACACCGAAAAAGGTCATGCAAATCCGACTGTGATATTCCTAGAATGTATAAAATATGAATAGCTGTTGCTAAAAAAAATACCTATTTACATATAAATAAAATATCAATATCACTCAGGAAGACTCTGATTAGCTTTGGAATTGCATAGCGACATGTGCGGTGTGTCTAGTAATAAATATTATATTTATTCCTTTTCTTGGGTTATGATGTTCGGAACAATTGTTGATTTTAATGCACTGATACACTATATTAGATACATGGTATCTATGTTAGAGGTAAGATGTAGAGACAAAACAAAATAACGACTATTGGTGGGAGAGAGACGAAAAGGGGGGGGATTAAAGTTTCTTAAATCCCTTTCCTTTTTAAAATTCATTATTGGTAACTATTAATTGTCGAATCCTTTACAGACATCAAATAGATTTTGAATATCTATTACAGTATAAGAAACCTGCAACATACTTAGTATACAAAAAGTCATGTAAATCTGTTGACATACACATATACATAGACAATACCTGTTTAGTGTCTTCAAATATCAGCTGTATTAGTACGAGGCTAAGAAACAGATGTATTGCGAGTACTAGCGAGCTATTACGACTGTTTCGAGCCAATCCTGCAATTAATTAGGTCTTTCCACTTTTCTGTGGAAAGACCTATTGTTTTTCTTCTGATTATTTTTTTTCTTCCGCCTAATTTTGTTCTTGCCATAAATATTTGTTTCGCAATATGTCGCTTAGATATTTGGTATATGATATCAAACAGTTTGTGCGCCTTTGAAATTTACCCTGCGTAACCGAAAACTTTACTTTGTAGGAGTTATCTCCCCAAACACTGTTTTCCTTATGTCCACTACTCCTTCACAACCGTAAAAGATTACGACAAATTTATTTTATAAAATTGCTCGTTATATCCTTCGCATGATTTGTCTATTTTTACCGAAGCAATATGAACACTCCATTATTTCCCCTTATGCATTTCTAACTTGTAAAGTGATAGAGACCTAGGATCTATTGATTTGAGGTCCTTGGTCCAAAAAAATGATAATTAGGTCAAGGTCAAAGGTCAAGGTCATATTCTTATTTTTGAGTTTGGCTTATTTTCACTTATTCCCTCAACAAATTATTTTTACTAAATTGTTAGTTGCGACATGTCGTAACAAGTTAATGTTGATTGCAAGGATACGTTGAACGTAAAAGGGAGTTTTCTCCCCTCTTGTATTTAAAAATATGCGTATGGTGATATAACTGATTAACCAAATATAATTCAGACCTATGGTCTTTTGATTTGAGATCCTTGGTTTATGACCTTGAAATTGATCTCAAGGTCATAGCTTAATTTGATGTTATATATTTTGACCTTTGCTCTTACCTCATATGTATACATGATAAAGCCATGAGACTTTTGGTAATAGGTATCAAACCATTTAACCTTGAAAAAAAAACCGGAAGTGACCTTGTGTAAACCGGAAGTAGCTTTTTTTTGTACTTTATTAATATAAAAGTATATAACACCAGATATGTTTGTAATCAGTGTCAAGTAAATATTCAAATATTATCGGAAGTAACATTTTTCAAACCGGAAGTAACAAATTATCTCCCTTATTTAAAAAATATAGAAACCATATATTTTTTTAAATCAGCGTACAATAAGCTTTCATTTGACGATTGAAATGACATTTTAAACTTAACTTTACTACTTTCATATTAAAATACATTGTTTTTTGTGGAAAGACCTTCAATTGTTCTCTGAACAATTGGTTTTTAATTATGTATATTGTTTGTGCTGTTAATGAAAAAAAACTAACATTTTTTTTTACATTGATTTTCGATTTAAATTCCCATATGATTTGAATATTTTGTTAGTTAATATGATTTATCTGATTTTTTTCAATAGAACAATGATCAACAATTAATTAAACTTTACGTTAGTAATATAGTGTTGTTCAATGTGAAAATCGATGGTATAAAATATTCAACAATTACTATCAGATCACATATGTAGTGAGTTTGTTTCATAAACTCCACAAAATTTCAAGAAATCCATGATAAAGGGACACAAGAATGATGAGTTGCCAACACAGCAAACCCTTTAAAAATTTATTATGAAACACTTACAATAAAAAAGGATATTATAATATTATAAACAAGAAAAATATCCGAAACAACTGATAAAAATTAAATATTTTTATATAACACGTGTACGAGAAACAAAATTTTGAGAAATTGTATCAAGTAATATAGGAGTATGTATTATAGCATGGCATTCCTGACAACATGCACGTGTTGACTTTTCGGGTTAAAACTATTATGAATTTTAAAGAAATAAATAAAATTAAAACAATTGTAATACTTTCTTAAAAAAAAAATGTTTTTGAGAATGGAATTATTTATTAACATGAGACACATCAGAAATCTTAATGAAATACTAGTTAAATACAATTTGTTTAAAATAATTAAAGGATATTAAAGATTTATTTACTTCCATATTATTTTGAATAGTTTATTAGTTAATATCTTTTTGAACTTTTCAATTGACCAAAGTTTTGAGAAATTTCACCAAGTAATATATGAGGATATAACAGCACACACAACTAGAGAAATATTGGAAAAAAACCATCGAAGTCCAGAGTTCATTGAGTTTATTGAAGAATTTGTGCAAACTGGAATTCCTGAATTGCACATGTTGCTTTCATGAATGTGACCTACCGAATTAAGACTATTTACCGGATTTGTTATAACATGAGCAACACGACGGATGCCACAGGTGGAGCATGATCTGCTTACCCTTTCGGAGCACCTGAGATAACTCCTCGATTTTGTTGGGGTTCGTGTTGCTTATTCTTTAGTTTTCTATGTTGTGTCATATGTTTTATTGTTTGTCCTTCTGTCCCTCTGATATCTTTCGTCTCTCTTTTTTGACTTTGTGATGCAACAACTTTCAAAGTTTTATTTTAAGAGAAAATTATAGTAGAAACATGAAAAAGTGATTTTATACAACTTCACAACATGATGAATTACCTCGAAATTACCTATCTGTTCAATTAGTATGATTGTTTTGATAAGCATGCACTTTTGTTTTGATAACTACTTGCATCTATTCCTCGAACGCAAGCATAATTTTACAGGTAAATTGTTGGTAGATCAAAGGATGTTGGCATTCAAGGAATAAACCATTGCATGATGGTGAAAATATACCACATATGGAGGGGGCTCTTTTATAACTTGTTTGTATAACTTTTCATTGAATTCAAATTTATTGTTTCTTAGAATCAATTAAACAAATGCAGTTTCATCTTTTTTGTTAAGAATCTTTTACAATGTTTAATAACATTAACGGTACCAATTTTCCTGCACCAGATGCGCATTTCGACAATACATGTCTCTTCAATGATGCTCGTGGCCAAAATATTTGAAAGGATGTTCTTTTGTGTCAATTAATTCTTTTTCATTGATAACTGTTTCTTTTAAATGATCAATAATCATATTTGTGTACATTTTCAGTGGCGGATCCATCCATTTTAAAAAGGTGGGGGATCCGACTACATGCCCCCACTCAAATGCATTGATTGTGCTATTTCCCAATTCAAAGATAATCCGGCGGGCCATGTTATGCATTTATTACCGTTGACCACATTGTTAATAACACTTCCCTACGAAATGTGTTATCGAAAGTTCCAAAATATCGTGAGCCGAAATCCATCAATTGGAAATACAACTTTAAAATTTTAATGGATTTAGTCGAAGATTATGCCAGGCAATGGGCTAAGCGTGAGAAGGAAGACGTAGACACTCTTTCTGATTGAATCAAGGCAGTGAGGTCGTTGATACAAATCAGAATTAAGAAACTGAATGGGTCTATCAATTCACTTGGAAACCCAACATATACCTTCACGACACTTACCAAAGAGGAAATCCTGGGTAATCATAGGTCTGTGCTTTGTTCCTTTGGAATTTCAACCAAAGATGATGAACTGGATCTTTCATCACTGTATACGAAACCTAAACTCCATAAGTGTCCTTACAAATAACGGTATAATGCTGGGTCTTCCAAGTGCTCCACGAAACCTCTTTCTAAATTATTAACATCTAATTTATCAGCAATCAAAGTCGGGCTTCAAAGTTATTGTGAAACTGCCTATTCTAGAGGTGGCGTGAATCGGATGTGGATACTTAAAAATTCCAAAGATCTTTTAGAGTATATACAATTTAACTCTCTTTCATCTTGTAAAAGTATTAAAACACTTGACTTTTCTACACTTGATACAAGTATTCCACATTCCAAACTGAGAGACAAATTGAAAGAGCTGGTATTGCTTTGTTTCATTAAAAAGAATGGCCAACGAAGATACAAGTATCTTGTCTTAGGAAGGGATAAATCCTACTTTGTAAAGGATCACTCTGATTCAAACATAAAATTCTCTGAAACTGACATTATTAAGATGCTTGATTTCGTTAATGCTCTAGGCTATAAAAGTATGCAGAAGCCTAAAAAAAACAACAACATTAAAATGCATTTGAAGGCCCCCTTGAAGGTTTTTTCGGACCACAGGACAAGTTTATTAATTCTTGATTGACACCATATTTGTTACGTTCGGAGGACGTGTTTTTCAACAGACTATCGGTATTCCAAGGGAACGAATTGTGCCCCTCTTCTTGCCGACTTGTTTCTTTATTACTATGAGGCTGACTTCATACAGGAACTTCTTAGGAAGATAAGAAGTATGCAATAACCTTTAACTCTACTTTCTGCTATATAGATGATGTTCTTTCATTAAATAATTCAAAATTTGTTGACTATGTCGAACGCATCTATCCCATTGAACTAGAGATAAAGGATACAACAGATACAGTTAAGTCGGCCTCATATCTTGACTTACATCTCGAAATTGACAATGAGGGTCGATTGAAAACAAAACTTTAAGACAAAAGAGATGATTTCAGCTTTCCAATTGTGAACTTTCCATTTCTAAGTAGCAACATTCCAGCAGCACCTGCATACGGTGTATATATCTCCCAATTGATACGATATTCCCCTGCTTGCATTTCCTATCATGATTTTCTTAATAGAAGGTTGTTGCTCACAGGGAAACTATTAAATCAAAAGTTCCAAATGGTGAAGTTGAAATCATCTCTTCGTAAATTTTATGGACGCCATCACGAGTTGGTTGACCGTTATGGAATAACCGTTTCACAAATGATATCGGATATGTTTCTTACGTCGTAACTACAACCCCCTTCCCTTTCATACATGTGATCTACCGAATTTGACTATTAACCGGATTTGTTAGCTCATAAGCAACACGACGGGTGCCACATGTGGAGCAGGATCTGCTTACCCTTCCGGAGCACATGAGATCACCCCTAGTTTTTGGTGGGGTTCGTGTTGTTTATTCTTTAGTTTTCGATGTTGTGGCATATGCACTATTGTTTGTCTGTTGGTCCTTTGCATTTTTAGCCATGGCGTTGTCGATTTATTAGTTTGACTGTCCCTTTGGTATCTTTCGTCCCTCTTTTACACTTATTGATGATCAGTCATTAATCATTTTTTAGATAAGTTTAATGGGTTTTTGAAAGACTGATAGAGGTACATGTGTCGATGTTTTGAATCCTTTTTATTCTTTAAGAATTATAAGTATTGCTTCTATTTCTTTTTCTCTATATAGATTATCACCTATATGTGTTATCACCATAAAGCATACAAGTGAGTAAGCGATCTGTCTAAAATTCTTTATTGCCAAGTTTAAGATATCTTAAATGTTCCGTATGGAGATGCTCTTAATTGCAGGAAACTAATACAGATAAGAAGAATAAATGTTCCGAATGAGCAATAATTAATGTTCTGAATATTCCTCCATAGACTATATTTCTAACTAACTAATATGCGTGAACCCTCAGGGTTGTATTTTTTTGCGTTTAATGATTTTTAATAGATGACTTTTTTTCGTCAATCTTCTTTTTAAACATATAGCGAAACAAGCTCAGACTCTTGTCTGTTATATAGAGAATAATACATGGCAAAATACGTATTATATGCCGTATCATCCCGAGATACCAATTTCAGCCAGAGGGCCTTTAGGCCCGAGGGATGATATTGGTCGAGGGTGATACGGCATGTGAGACGGATTTTGCCATGTTTTATACGCTTTATAATATATTTCAACAGGAGAGTATATATGAAATACTGTCTGATCCCTAGCACCTGGGTTACCTTCACGTCTACTTTTGTCTTGTTTTAAAATCTTTAAAAGAACTGCTCAATTACTTATCCGAAGCAATTTGCGTGCTGTTGTTTTTAAAATATTTTGTTTATTGTAATTTTTATGTGTGTTTTGTATAGTATTTCATTGCGTTCTTTTTTATAGTTCCATTTCATGTGCCAGAAAATATAAAAACTCGACGTTTCTGACGTTACATGCCTAACACTGACGTCATTCAAAAAATTGAGTCACGTCCGAATGACAGTTCATTTAGGACCCATTTTGAGGAAAAATATTTCTTGGGAAGCTTGCATCAGTGAAAACGGACTTAATGTAAAAATGAAAAATGATAATAGTAGGAGTGTGATAAAGAGTGTAATAAAGGGTAGGGGTGTGATAAAGGGTATGGTAAAGGGTGCACATCAAAGTTGCGCGATATGGATTAAACAGAAGGCTATTTATCAAATATTAATAACTACTGTATTCACTTCTAAATATATGATAAGTATATATATATATATATATACAACTCGTCTAAACATCAACCCAACAATGTTAGATCTGTAAATTTGCTTTCGCAAATTTTTGGTTCTTCCCTCGCCGGGATTCGAACCCATGCTACTGTGATATCGTGACACCAAATCGCCTGCACTGCAGCCGTCCCGCTAGACCACACGACCACCTGGGCTCTCTCTCTATATATATATATAGAGTCTATAAGAATCTACCAACCAGTAAACGTATATATATATGATAGTATGTTTATGGTGTCAGTTTTAATTAATTATTTGAAAAAGCTTTACTTTTGCAAAAAAATAGTACAATCTTTTGTTTATATTACAATGACTGACATATCATTAACAATTGATTTGTTCATAATAATCTATCGTTTATTGCTTGAAGATTAGTATTGGCCATATTTCGTATAGATTGGTAAAAAACATCAATATTTGTTATCCATCTTGAACATGTCATTTTACTACAGTTTTAAGGCCCCTTCTCCTCTTTTATGATAGATATAGGAAGATGTCGTATTAGTGCCATGGAGACAACTCTCCGTCCAAGTTACAATTATAAAAGTTATAACCATTATAGGGCAAGATACGGTCTTCAACACTAAGCCTAGGCTCACATCGAACAGCAAGCTATAAAGGGCCCCAAAAAATAACTAGTGTAAAACCATTCAATCGGGAAAGCCAACGGTCTAATCCATATAAAAAACGAGAAACGATACAACCTTGCTTAGGAACCACATAAACAGACGACAGATACTGAACATCAGATTCCTGACTTAGGTTTCTTTTCTCCTTTCCTATCTTACACTAATCTAGTTATTTCGACTTAATGTTATCAGAGTTTATGCCAAGCCCGCAAAAAAGTTTCAAAACTTAAATTGAATTTATTTTACGCTTAGTACTTTCTCCTTCTAATTAAAGACCGCATTCCGGCTGTGAAAGAAAGTACGACCGGGGTGGTGGGAAAAAGGGGGGGGGTGTAAACAACGGTTTTGAAAATTTGAACTTCCAAATGTAAGTTGGAAAGTGATTATCTAGCATAAATTTAATATTAAGAATATCAGAAATAAGCATGCCATAAAAGTTTTTTTTTTTCTTTTTAATGTCAAAAATTTAAAAGCGTGTCAGTTGTTTTGAGAGATGAATTCCTTTCTTATTATGCAATTGTATTTGCCTTGCGGAATTTGAATATATGAAATGAAAATATAAAACATACCCAACCTTATTTATAGTATATGCTTTAATTTATTATATTGCGTGTGTACATGCATGTGTTTGATATGCTTGTGTTTATAATTAAACTTCATGCATTTTGTGTTCACGGCCCATATCAAAATGGAATTATTTTTTTAAGTCCCTAATCCGTTTTCAGTGTTTATAAGTTAGTGTAGGGACAGTTGCGGTATAATATATAAGATACGTCCGAAACCTTTTTTAAATATATATTTTTCCGAGACCGCGTACTTGGATAGAGAGTTGTCTCATTGGTAATCATACAACATCTTTCTTTATCTACCACGTCATGCTAAATTATTTTCATTTTCTTGAGAGAGAAGATTTGTTTCACTAGGACAACGAATTTCATTTACAATAACTACACTTTTGATAAGTGTTGATGAAGTGCATTGAGTACAGTTCCACCGTAATTGTCTATTTTTCCGACGAGGCAGAAATAAATATTTTTTCCAAGGAAAATAACTCTCATAACAGCAAACGTAATTTTTGCCGATATCCGTTAGAAGCACTGATTTACGTACCTTTCACCTTAAGACAAAAGAGATGCTTTTTCGTTTCCCATTGTTAGTTTTCCATCTTTAGATGTTCTCTTGTCATCATCTTATGGTGTTTATATCTTTCAACTTGTTTGATTCGCTCGTGTATGTAACAACGTATTTGATTATAACAAAAGAAATGTCTGTATTACGAAAAAAAATATTGCACCAGGGTTTTCGATATCATAAACTAGTCAAAACATTTACTAAATCTTATCATCGGTACAAGGACATCAGTCGTAAATGTAAATCATCATGCAGACATCTTATATACGTTCAGGTATTTTACATCCAATCTTTTATGGTAATATTCTATACAAAGCACAAAGATGTCTTCATTCGCCTCAAACCCTAACCAAACCTATAAACATACTTCAGAAGGGATATAGTTCCGATACTGTTGTCAGGTCATTAAATTTGGTGTGTTTTAGAATTAATAGTGATTCACTCATAGGGTCTTTGCATCGGAAATAAACATATTCTAATACCAGTTGTTGGCATGATACGGGTTGTGTTCTTCTCACATATTTTAAGATGGTTTGATACTAAACCCCAAACGAGAGGGATTGTATATGATGAAGACATAATCTTTCAATCAGTTTAATTGATTTCTAGAGCTGGCATGTCAGTAACTGCTAGTAACCCTTTGTTAATGTATGCATCATTGTCATTTTGCTTAGTTTCTTCTGTTACCTATTCAGACATCGCACTCAAACTTCTTTAAAACTGAGTTAAAATGTGCGTATTGCTTTTTGTTGGTTTATTCTACATTGGCTAGAGGTATAGGGAGATGGTTGAGATCTCACACAACATGTTTAACCCGCCGCATTTTTGCGCCAGTCCCAAGTCATAAGCCTCTGGCCTTTGATAGTCTTGTATGGTTTTTTTTTAATTTTAATTCAGTTATGTTTCGGAGTTAAGTGAGACGTTCATTTCCCTTGAACTACTACACATTTTGTTGAGGAACCAGCTAAAGCCCGTTTTCTGGGTGCAGGATATTCTCGCTGTGTTGAAGACTCATTGGTGGCCTTGGGCTGTTTTCTGCTCTTTTGTGGGGTTGTTGTCTCTTTGACACATTCCCCATTTTCATTCTCAATTTTATGAATGCTTGAAATTGAATAATCTTTAACAGAAAGGAATGATGTGACCAAGAATTAGTGGTGTGCCTCCTACAAAAAAAAAATCACAAAAATACTGAATTCCGAGGAAAACTCAAAACGGAAAGACCCTAATCAAATGGCAAAATCAGAAGCACAAACACATCAAACAAATGGACAACAACTGTCATATTCCTGACTTGGTACACGCATTGTCTTATGTAAAAAACGGTTGATTCAACTTGGTTTTAATGTGCTAAACCTCTCACTTTTATGACAGCCTAATCAAAGTCCATTATATTGGCAACCAAAACAAGCAGACATAATAGGTTAAATTATCAAAATATGGGGTACAGCAGTCAACACAGTGTCACAATGTCTTTCATAAATTGTAAACTCACCAAATGACGTTATCATTTAAAAAAGATTGGTTGATTGATTAGTTTCAATATGATAAGGGGTTGTGGTGTGATTGCCAATGACACAATTCAAATATCTACCAAAGTTTTAGACCACTTTAAGCATTCTTGTGCTGTTTCTTAGTGGTCAGTTATTATTAATAAAAGAATCCGGAGTACCCAGAGAAAATAACTGATCCTCGGTAGGGAAACTAACAATCCTAGTCACTTAAGATTGGATCGAGCGAACCTGTCACGTCCGGCATTCTAACTCGCCACAGCGTTGACAGGCTAATGATACAGTAGTTCGACTATTTAGACCATGGTCCATAAAGAGGAAAGAAAACCTACTTACTGATATCTGTTTGTTACGCATTTGGTAATGTCGGGTAATTAATAGCTGACGATATGGGTTTTGCTCATTGTTGACGGCCGTAAAGTGACATAAAATTGTTTAAATATACGTTATTTGGACTATCAAAATGAAATTCTTGCCACCTTAAATATGGAACAAATGTATAATTTTAATTCGATATATATATATATAATAATGTATAGAAATCTTCTGTAATTTCCATTAAACGACACGTCACAACTACATGTACAATTAATCAACACAATAAGCAAAAATTTAGTAAAATTTATCAAATCAGTACATGGTTATTCATATACAAATTCCTTAACCCTAATGTTCTGGTATCAGAAGCATAAATATTTTGATATTCTAGTTTTTCGTATTTGTTTTAGAGGGGAGCGGGGCTGAACGCACTATTACATATACAACTTCATATAAAAAGAAAGACACATCTGTTTCTCTGAAACCAAAAACAACAAGGGTGTAAAGCAGCTCTACGTTACTGTACGACACCAACAAACCCATGTATACCGTATAAGCTAAAACACACATAAGCATGACAAACAATTAAACAAGAAAACAAGAAAACCAATTTCCTGGTCTATTTTTAAACAATAAGCGAAAAATAAATATGAAAGACCCAACAAAAACATTGATATATAGGCTACATAAATAAGGCCGTTAGTTTTCTCGTTTGAATTTTTTTACAAACGATAAAGTTTAAAAAAAAATTCATAAACAGTCTTACTTGAACCAAAAAAAAAAAAAAATTAAAACAGAAGGAATAGCATAAATCCCAAAAGGTGCGAAACCAATGATAAGCGTCTCCTTCTATGACCAATTCACCCTCTCTGTGAATCTTTTCCAAATCAAAGTATTAACATTGGGAAAAAGACGAACAATTAGTAAAATTTGAGACTTTTATAATGGTATTTCAAGATTTAAGATAGCCAAAACATATTGAGACACCTACACATTTCCACGATAAGGGTGTTTCGTAAGAGTAAATTATCGGCATGAAGGTTGTTCTCTGATAAGTGTATGACATCACATCATTCAAATGGCAATTGTGTTTGTTCATGCTTTGGTTTAATCATCATTATTGTTAGGCTTGATCATCATAATTGTCTTCTTAAGTCCAGAAAGTTTCCACGACTTCCACAAAACTGACTGCCCAGAATATTGTTCTGAGAATACACCGTTGATGTTGGCATACGAACACGAACCATGCCACCAGCCACTCTTCTTTCTGAGTGCACACTTATAGTTTACCATTACATCGTTGTCCCTGTCAGGAGTACTAAACATCATACCATCCAATGAAATTCCAGACCCAGACACCATACCATTACCTGTAAAGCATGATATACATTACATAACAATATTAAGCGTGATGTTGACCATCAGTCAGTGAACCGGTAATGTTTTGGACAAGGTGAATGAATACATGTATGATCCTAGTGACAGAAAACAGTTAAAAGTAAAACAAATTTTCGTTTTTTGAACAAAGAAAAAAAGTATTTCCAATTAAAAATGTGTCATGTTTGTAAAGTTACTATTATGTGGGTACAATATTGTTACTGGTTTTAGAATTATTTGACACGGTAAGGTCAACATTTTATAACTTTAAAAACGCATTTAAAAATTAGTAATTTACATGTTATGTCATTTTGAGCAAATTGTACGGTCATTAGGCATAGAGATTGTACTTTTTGTCACGACGGGTGTCACTGATAAAACAGGATTTTGTAATGAGAACAATCCTTGTTTTTGGTGGGGTTAGTGTTGATCAGTCTTAAATTAATAATGAATTGTGTACTTCTATGTTTTTGCTTCGTCTATGGAGAGGCAATAGGTATCGAAGGAGCATCCAAACTCACAACTGACAACGACATGGCAAAAAGCGCAAACGACCAATAAAATAATCTTCTAAACACAGCAAAGAAATCTATAGACTTAGCAAATAAACTCATCATAGATACCAGGACTAAATTTAGTATAAACGAACCCCACCAGAAATTTGGGGTGATATCAGGGGTTGAAGTCATAAAACTTTGCTCAGTGCTTGGAGCACAAAAATCATGCTCGAAACACAACATCCAGTATTTTGATAGGTTGATTCTTGATTCTGAGTACAAAAATCGTGCTCGAAAGTTTAATGACCGCAAGGCCAGGTGCTCTGTAAGAATAAGAAGATAAATTATTCCTTCAAATTTGGCATATTGTGTTGCTCATGTAAGTACAAACTCGGTGATTATTCATTCGTCTCAACTCGTCCGATTCCGTTCCTAGAAGGAGAGTAGCGGATTCTATCGAGGATTGACGAACGGGTGATTATTCTCATTCGATGAAAAGAGGACGGAATAAAGGTTATGACAACTGGAACGTACCAGTCGTCATGTGATCATGGTGATACATGTACATCGTTATTTGTGTGTTTCCTTGTTGTTGTCAGTTTAATGTTTAATGGGTTTTGTGATGTCCCCTTGGCATATTCCAAATAATTTATTGAAGCAATGGACAAATAAGCAAGATTAATAATTACGATTTCAGGAAATTTTATATACAAATAATGCTATCAAAAAAATTAGGCCGTTGGTTTTCTCGTTTGAATTGTTTTACATTGTTATTTCGGCGCCTTTTAAAGCTGACTACGCAGTATGTGCTCATTGTTCAAGGCCGTACGGTGATCTATAGTTGTTAATTTTTGTGTCGTGGAGCGTTGTCTCCTTGGCAATCATACCACATCTTCTTTTTTATATTAAACTGGCTCCTAGATCTTACACTACTTATTTGTTTACATAATGATTACCTGCTGTTCCATAGTAACCTTTCAGATTGAGTTTATAGTTATCACTCTCATCACCAACATACATTGTACTGTATACAGCATACGCTGTATCCCCTGTAAAATCTTCAAGGTCAAATCGGACTTGGTATGATCTTTGTCGAAGTATGAAATGTAGATTATCATTCCCTGTAAGATTAGTAACTATGTGTAGAATATGAGCAGTTAAAATTGAACATTTCATACACCTCCAGTGTTATCGTTTCAATAATCAAGTTAGAACAAGTCTTTTCCAGTAATCTTAATTTTCATTATTGCCTTGTATCAACATGTTTATTTATCAAATCCAAAGTACGTTGTATGCATTTCTTATCAATGATTCTACAGTGTATTCGGTACAACATTTGAATTCTCAATGCTCTTCAATTTTAAGTTAGGCTGGCTGTCTGACTATTTAGATCTGAGCGTCACTGATGAGTCTTATGCCGGCGTCACACATTGCCGTATAGACCGACGTGCACCAGATGTACAGGCTAAATTGTTTTAAGTTCGTCGAAATGCAAAAGTTTACGCTTGGTGAACACTATAAATCCAGGAAATTTGGATGCAGCATCAATTTCTCATCCAGCTCTAGCGCTTGTCAAGCATATACCTGGTCGCTACACGCACGTAATGCATACGTTACAAGCGAAAAACACTAAAAGAAAATTAAGTTTGCGACACGTGTAGGGCACGTTGCATACGCATCAAGATCGTTCAGTTATTTTTTTGGACGTATGTGTTTGTAACATAGGACTGGCCTATTTTCATCGCTCCACGAAGGTATAAACCACACTTGTGGCGTATCAAAAACGTATTCTAACATACAACGAAACTTGCTCTAACATTTACAGTTGCATGTATCAGTGTCTTTGCACTCTCTTTAAAAAAAATTATTCCTGACGTTCACATCACCCCACCGCCCAGGCAACGACTAAGAACTGTTTTACCTCTGCCTCGTCCTTTGGGTGGCAAATGAATTGTTTTAAATAGTTCTATGTTCCAGACACGCCGAAAGTACGGATAATCGTCCTTGTATGCTTCTCAAATACGTTCATGTGACGTTTTCCTTCGTTGCGTGCATTTCATCTACGCTACACAAGCGCAAACAAACGCCTACATACGTTATTTGAACTCCCGATAAACGCTTGTGTACGCTTCTAGTACGCCATTAACTAGCTTAAAGCTCGTTGTTCACACGAGACAGATATGATTGACAAGTTAAATGCGTCAAAATTATAAGCGTATTGGCAGTGTTGATGAGTGACGCCGGTATTATGTAGACGAAACGCGCGTCTGATATATCAAATTATAAGCCTAGTAACGTTGATAACTATTTACACTTTAACAAATGCAGTTTTGCAAAGTGTAAAGACATATTTCTTTTTGCTATTCAATAAAGTACTAATAAAACATAGGTCAGTATAACAATGGCTTATTTTTTTTTTTTATTTTGAAGTGTCTTTTATTTACTAGTTTTGAAATACATTAGTTAAAGTTTCATTTAGAAGATCACCTATCCAAATAAGAAAAGGTAAAACAATTATGGAACGGTTGATTAGATGCAAGACGAGACGTCTAACTGGAAAGGAAAAAATTCCGATTTCCAAGGTAGTTTTAAAAAGAAGGAAGTCCATTAAATTTAAAAAAAAATCAAATGTAAGACTATATCAACCAAAAGAAGGAATGGTAAACAACTGCCATACTCCCGACTTAGTACAGGTATAATCCGAACATAATGGTGCGTAAAACATTTTTTTTTGCATACCAAACCACCCACTTGCATGAAAAAATGTTTTGCTTGTATTATAAAGTAAAATCACAAAAATACTGAACTCAGAAGAAAATCAATTCGGAAAGTCATAATCTTACCAAGCCAATGTTCTCCAGCAATGTTCCCGAATCCGGTTTTGTAATCATTCCAGAACTTATAGAAATCAACAGTTCCATCATATCTTCTTTGGATAGTCTAATAAGATACATTAGTCATGTTAGTGTTAATATGGGGACGAAGTCCCCTATTACAGTAGAAAATTCAATAATAAAAAAAAAAAAAAAATCGGGAAAATTTCCCGAATTTTTCATTGTACTAATGAACTCAAAATCGTTCAATATTTTTTGTCGCGTTTTTTAATTTCCGGATCTGCGCAGAACACATAAATCTACTTCCTTCTTCCGGTCTTGGTGTCGTGAGACTTTGATTAGTCTAGTAAAATATGTTTACATTGAACATGACGTCATAACTTAAATAACGTCACAAGTAAAATCCCTAACAACAGAACCAAAATCGGAAACGTTACGGTATTTCCGTTTCTTTTTTTTAACAAATATTAAAGTTACAAAAAAAATAATTTAAACAAACTTCGTCCCCATTCACAGGTAATGCCTGCCTCATATTATCAGCAAAGTTATATTTCTATTGTAGCATTGTACAAACCAACAACCCGATATTTTATATACTGATTTAAATTAACTAATAAAGTAATACTCTGAATTGATATCGATCGAGAATATGGTATATACTTTAGATTTGTTTTGGTCTTACCTGACATAGGTCTTAAAGTTATTCCACATTTATTTATTAATACTACTTTTACTGTTAAGTCTGTTTCTTGTGATATACATTTGACGTGACTCTGTACTTATGTATCCCGTTATACTTTGAACTAGAAAATTATTTTATTTATTATTGTTAAGTCTGTTTTTGTTATATCTATTTTACGTGACTTTGTATTTATGTATCCCGTCATACTTTGAACGACAAAATTATTTTATGTCTACCTGTGCGAATTTCAAACGCGCAATTTTACACCAGTACTTTTAAACCTTCCATTCTTTATGGGTGGATTTTACATAGATAAATAAAATCGTATAATATAAGCAAAATGAGAATGTTAAATTTGATGTATGCCTTTTTGTGTTTCTTCGTTACATTTGTTGTGTTTATAGTGATTAAGATAATAACACAATGTTGACTGCTGTACCTCTATTTTTAACATTTTTTCATATTGTGTCTGTTTGTTTTGTTCACGCATCGTTGACAATATAATGGAATTTGATGCAACTGTCATACAAGTGAGAGGTTTAGTTAGCTATAAAACCAGGTTCAATCCACCATTTTCTACATAAGAAAAATGCCTGTACCTAGTCAGGAATATGACAGTTGTTGTCCATTCGTTTGATGTGTTTGGACTTTTAATTTTGACATTTGATTTGGGACTTTCCTTTGTTAATTTTCCTCGGAGTTCAGTATTTTTGTGTTTTTACTTTTTTCTCTGATGCAATTTTATAACAAAAAGAGGCAAAGAAACCTTAATGTTTCATAAGTAAATGTTAACGGTTAGGCTAAGATCTGATTTTAAGGTAATGAAATTCTACTTTTTATCTATATGTGGGACCTATTTGACATTTTTATGCGCTTTTTGTAATATTTATTTGCTATTGACTGCAAAATATTGCTTTGGATACATAGCTATTTAGAGATCATGTTTCAACATTTCGATAATTGAAAATAAAGTGTATGGAAAATATGGTTGACATAGATATCATATAATAAGACAAAAACAGTTAGATTATTTTTAGAAAGCCAGGCAAAGAGTGTGTTTAAAACATTTTAAGATATCTTCGTTTTCCTAAACTTCTATAGAGCTTTAATCTAATAAGCATTTGTGTAGCCAGAACAAAGTTGCAGTAACTTTCTGGTACGAACGGAATCAAACTAAATGGGTATGGCCTTTTCAGATCCTATGAATAAGTGAAAGGGTATTACAGTTGTCTTATCCAGAAAGGTCTAAAGCGAAGACGGGAGTAAAACCAAATCGAATCGCATATTCTCCCAACTATTTTTGTCGTATATAATAGTGCTACCACCGTTGAGAGGTCATGCATATTAACGTATTATGCTATACAAGCATAACTTGCCCACCAATTACAAACAGATACAGCGGATGTTTTTAAATTATCGTTTAGCCAACCTATATATCAAATTTCTTGTTTGTATCACGATTTGCACAATTATTTCCATAATAATATCCCACTAAGATATATAGTGGTGCCTATCACAACCAATAACTTAAAGTAGGCATTTAGTTAAATTAATCATTGTCTAGAAAACTAGTATTTACAAAGACTTCAAAATAATGTAACGCCTTTCATGTATACCGTATAGCGTGTTATTTTCGCGGGTGTAAAATTTCGCGATTTTTGAAATATTTTGGCAGTTATTATTTTTAGCGGATTAAAAACTTTTTTATACTTTGCTTGTGCAGTTTGAAATTGACGGAATTTAGTATGGCAATTTTGTTCTACTGGCGAAAATAAGTGAAAATTTGCATCCCGCCAAAATAATCCGCTATACAGTATATGCTTCAAGCAAATTATTCTGAAATTAATTATGATATTCATTTATGTCCCATTTTTGTATAGACATTTATGACATATACAAACTCCGAAACAGTGGCACGTAGCAGATACAACGTCACCATTGTTTCGGAGTTTGTAACTTCAGTCCATCCCCCATTATCAGTGTCCATTTCACAGACCACAGTCATGCTTTGTCCGTTTTAAGGCTGAATGACATACACTCCACTACATGAGTCAGCTGGTAACTCGCTACAGTCCTTCGGTGGTGGATTTAACCCTTAGATTATAAAGAAGAGGAACAGTTATTAATTATTTGGAAGTTTGAATCCGATTTAAGCATGTCCAAAGGCACCGAAAACTTTAAAGTCAGTGCTTACTGCTGTTGTGTCTGTCATATTTTTTTCGTTCGAAGGCCGACCGGATATAGTCAAAGTAACTGAAAGTGACATATTACATTGACAAAAAAGTGTTTTGTTCTTTGGTTTAGAAGATGGAAACCAAAACATTTAGAAATAATAACACTATTATAGCAGTTCTAACACTATAATATCAGTTCTGTGTATCACCAAAACAGTGTCTTATAATATAACTATCAATAAAAGTAGATGTGGTGTATCGGTCATGGAGACAGAAATCCAACAACAATGAGACATAAAGGACAACAAACGGTCTACAAAAATAAAGAGGTGTCTGAATTATATGGGTCAGGGTCCCTAATAGACCTTGAGCTGAGGAACTCAGATGACGTAATTAAAAAACAATATTAGTCCGCGATACAATTGTGGATGCTGTGATTTTAAAAATGGACATAAATGAACAATAAGAACTGTTTTATAGAGCTGATGTGATGAGAAAAGAAATATGTAGATTTGACCTGAAATAAATTATTAGAAAGGACAATTTTTTTATTGAGTTTTATGATCAGAATTTTGGGATTATTTCATGTGGAGAGTGACATTTTTCACCATCTTCCGGGGTCCAGCAATTTGCGAAAAAAGTAATCTCACTTGCCACCCCGAAAATTTAACCAAACATGTATAAATGTATCAGCTTCGATATGAGCCATCCTACATGTTCAAGTAAACGATATGGACTGAGCAATGGAGGAAAACGTTACCATTGTCGCCTATGGAGAATTAATTAAAAATGTTGACCCAAATTGTGAACTATTATTTCAAAGGTGTTGGAGTGTTTCATGGTTCAATGATCACAATTTCGGATGGGAGCTGCTGAAATCGAGGTCAGTTACACTCTTTTAGTGCTATTTGATTAAAAAGAATACAAAATGGCTACCAATAATTTAGATTTTTTTCAAAAATATACCAATTTTATACTTATAAACAGTGAAGAGGCAGGAAATGGGGCATGCATTATTTGGACGGGGGCCACTCAGAGGAGAAATAATTATATTGTAGGGATGATCAATGTCACATACCCAAATGCCAAACGTACTAAAATGAATGTTGCACGTTTAGCAAAAATTTTGCAATTGAAATCTACTGATTTAGCCAAAAATTTAGATGCTTCACACCTTTGTCATAATGCATTGTGTGTAAATACAGACCATATTGTTTTAGAACCTCGGGAGATTAACAATCAAAGAAAAATATGTGTAGCTGCACACCAATGCACCACACATATTGTGCATGGCACAAACTATACTAACTGCATGCTGAATCTGAAATTGTGGTTTGTTATGATTTTGTAGTAAACATATGCATCTTGCACATTTTACCTCCACATTAATCATCTCTGAAAATACAAGTTTTTAACACAAGTAAAAAACGAAAATGGGAAAAAAGCCCACCCTCATACCCCCAAGACACTGAAACAAACATGGCAAACATGTTTATGCAAGATTATAAGCTCAGTCAAACATTTATATGGTTTTTTTCGCCAGTGTTTACTAATTTTTACAGTGCAAGGGGAGTAACTCTTGATGGTTTCATTACTGTGTCAGAAAACTGGGTCATTCAATCAACAGGTGATCACAGGCAGTAAACATGCGGTAGAGAACTAAATGAAAGTGAAACATAGAGACAAATCAATGAACAAAGTATGACAGTCATTAATTAAATAAGTTAACAAAAAACAAAAGAAAAAATAACAGAAAGGAAAAAATCCAAATATGACATCGAGTTACAAAGGCAAACTGTGAATGACCTAATGTTGTAATATTCATTTTACATGGTTTTATTTTGTTTATAATTTTGTTTCAAGGTATGTGTTTTCCAAGAAATGCATGTACTGTGGCTGTATGCATGCATGCATGCATGCATGCATTGGGAAATATGAAGTGGTCTTTTTGTCTGATACAAGGTTTATTTCAGTGTCTTGGACCATTATCCCATTTTCATAACAAACTTAAAATAAACAAACTTTTTAATTTAAAGAAAAACACAACTAACTCATATCATGCTCATATATTCCTGAAAAGTGTTTGTTTTAATATAATATAAGATGTTTAGTATTCTCTGTAAATAAATAAATAACTACATATGCTTCCTGAAAGGCTGAAAGAAAACCATATTGTGTAACCTTTTAATATAAATGTTAATCTGGCCATGAACTACAACCTGGCTGTGGAACGAATTCTTTCGGACTTGAATTCTGACATAGCTTTGGTTCTAACTGATGTTTTTTATATCCACTAATCAACCTGTTTCGCACTCTCTTGTTTAACAAAAAATCGATAGCCTGTTTTTTACGAGCTTTTAACCTGTTTAATTTGACACGTAAACTTTTTTGATATGCACAATCATATATTTCACGTTTACGTATTTTTTTCAGAGCCACTACAGCACGAGACTTTCTACCCAGACCACAACCTACAGCTTTTAGGGTCTTAGCCAATGCAACATCCCGTTTATTATTGACTTTCAAGACTGCTGCAGATGCACGGCCTAAGGCATTGCGAGAAAAATTCTTATTCTTCGGTAGGTATGTAGAAATTGTCCTATTGACGGACTCACACTTATTTGTATTGCTGAAAAATTGCATCTGATTTAATGCGGTCTGAGACAGTTTCATTTCTAACAATGATTCTATTAATAATTTGTCAGTCTTATTTGGTTTCAAAGACCTATTTTGTAAACCATGACTGCTAAGGTTAATAGATTTGTACCACCAACTAGTTTTATACCACCATTACATAGTGTTATGCTCCATCTACACGTATCGCTACAATTACCACTATAACAATTCACAACAGACTTAACAATGCGTGGCAAACATTTTGAAACTTGTTGTCGGTCACCATTATATTTTGCAAATAAACATTTCATTATACCATGTGAACGTAATTTTAAATCATTGGCAAAAGCTATTTTAATATCATTCCTCTGGGCCTTTGTAGCTCCAGGGAACATACCGACACTAAATTTTGCTCGCAATACCTCATGGAACTGACTTTGACCCCGGTGAATAGTATCTGCCAGTCTATTTACTGACCATAAAGGGTCAAATATTTCCTGCATTGCTTCTTGTAGACCTTGTACACTTTTTGCATCCCCATCAGTAGTACAATAGTCCACAAGTAAATCAAGTTTAGCAATTTTTTTACCTATTTCATACCCAAGATCCTTCTCGCTCAAAGGATCATACCTATTTGTATTTGATGTGCAGTACTCGTGATTAGGACATTCAATGTCATAACCTTTACCGCGTAACCATGCACCAACCCAGCAAAGTTTGTTTACAAGGTGAAAACCAATGATATCATGATTGTCAGTTTCATTTTCACAGGCAATACCAATGACTTGTGATGCATTTTGTCCCATTTTATGCCTACTTTTTATATGCACGCTCTGATAGGTACCATCCATTTGTAATTTTACAGGACTATTTTTATTTAACCCTAAGGTTTCATTTCTCTTTCTGAAACTCTCAACCACTTGTTCGGTTTCATTTTCCGCAAGTTTTACAACCTTGTCACAAACAGTATTTTTTATTCTCTGCATTGTTCCTTTTGACATAGGAGGAATACATGATCTAGTTAAAAGTAGTCGCGCGCTATCATTACCAATATTACAGTTTATCACGCCAGTCTGAAACCCATAGTTAATTGTAGCACTCTTGCGACCAGCACGTCCTGTGTCAATTTCTCTAAATAGTTTATATTTTTCTGAAATAAATTTACACTTGGTACACTTCATTTTCCAAATCCAACCAAGACCCCATTGAGTCTCTTGTACCAGTTCAAAATGTGGAACAACACACTTTGGACTTTTATTTAAATGACATATTATAAGACTATTGATCATTAAAATATTAAGATCTCTATCTACTGTTCTATTTTCAGTACTTTTCTCCTCTAAATATTCATCTAAATAATCATCTGACAATTTATGCGGTCTGAGTAGTTTGACTGTAGTCGCACATTTTTCAGTTTGGGGAGCTACATAAGATTTTTTATCGTAACTCTCTTTTGAGTACAGCTTAAATTCCTTTTCTGTAAGGCGGGGTAACCAGACAGATTCTGTGGTGCTTTTAGGAGTCAAATCTGTAGTGGAATTAGAAAATTTTAAGTTTAGGTGGTGCAGGTAAAACTTGCATAGATAAATTTTTTAAAACCTGTGTAGATGGAGCTGTAGATGGAGCAACACCATTAATAACACTACAACCTTGATCTGTTGTTAGGGATACACAACGCAATAGATGGGCTTGCTTACCAACCTTATATTGGTTTCTTTTCCTTTTCCCTTTCATTATTGAATAAATACACACTCTGTTATGTTTGTATAATTCTAAATTATGACATCATAAAGTCATGACGTCACAAAAGCGATGACGTCACAATGTTATCTTCACTAAAGAAAAGCACCATTTTTCCCTATTTGAACACTCACACAAAAAGAACTCTAAAATGGTTATTACTTGATGGATTTTAAAACTAAAACCTGTTTTAGAATTGTCTGTGAATGATCTTAACAGTTATTAAAAAATAAAAATGTTCTATTCCTTCTATGAAAGAAATAAATATCAAAAACATTATTTTCTGAGTGAAAAAATCCTTAAATCTACCTTATTTACAGTAAAAAACACAATATTTTCATGATTCATCATCTAAACATGATGATTTTTATAAAGTCAGTTAGGTAATGAAGGTTTGTTAAATGGCACTTTAAGCTATGAAGAGTCTTAATCAATGTCTAAATTGTGAATTGATAACATATGGATTTTGTGCTTTTTTTCTACTAAAAGATATAAGGAACAGTAATAAGCATGCTTACTTAAAAATTAACTTATTTTATTTCAGATGCGGAAAAAAACTTCACAGAATTGTTCGAAAAGGTGTACCGAAGAAATTCATTCTGCAATACAAGTGGAATCTGACATTTGCTGATCTAATATGGGTCAGGGTCCCTAATAGACCTTGAGATGAGGAACTCAGATGACGTAATTAAAAAACAATATTAGTCCGCGATACAATTGTGGATGCTGTGATTTTAAAAATGGACATAAATGAACAATAAGAACTGTTTTATAGAGCTGATGTGATGCGAAAAGAAATATGTAGATTTGACCTGGAATAAATTATTAGAAAGGACAATTTTTTATTGAGTTTTATGATCAGAATTTTGGGATTATTTCATGTGGAGAGTGACATTTTTCACCATCTTCCGGGGTCCAGCAATTTGCGAAAAAAGTAATCTCACTTGCCACCCCGAAAATTTAACCAAACATGTATAAATGTATCAGCTTCGATATGAGCCATCCTACATGTTCAAGTAAACGATATGGACTGAGCAATGGAGGAAAACGTTACCATTGTCGCCTATGGAGAATTAATTAAAAATGTTGACCCATATGTGAAGATCGTAATGTAAGACTGCCAGAATAAAGGAATTCATTCAGAGTTACTCTGAATTCTGGTTTATGTTGATTTTTAAATTCTTGTCTTAAAAATTACGTGTACCAATTAGAATGTTTATCACTGAAAAAATGTTGAATCAATTAGTCAATTGTATTTTGGCATTAGAAAATTTAAATTTTTCAATTAATAGAATTAACAACTGTACATTTCCATTTTTTTTTAATGACTATTGATTTTAAACGCATTTGTAAACCACGGTGGGTAAGGTTGTCCTGCGAGAGAACGTTCTGTGCTGGTGATTCGGTCCTGACGGGTGATGGTGATAGTTCAAAAAATGTAAACAAAGAAAAAAAATATGATTTTTGACGTTTTCTCTCATAAAAAATGGGAGGAAACAGTTGAGATTTTTTGATAATGTTTTTTATGGGTTCATATGCAAATTATTTAAATTGTGACCCTCTAAACTGTTTCAGTTAGCATAACACAAATTAACATGCTCATTTTCAGAAAATCGAGAACTGAAAAAATAAAGCAAAAATGCTTTTGGAGTCCGCTTTATATACCCAAATCATCAAGACAAAATTGTTTTGTGAAAAACCAGTGTAATTTATAAAAAAAATGCGTTTTCTCAGTTTATTCATGTCCTGATACTGTGCTGGTGGGTCCTGTCATTGTGCTGGTGGGTCCTGTCATTGTGCTATTGATTTGGGATAAAAAGTTGGTCATATTTGAAACAAATGTTACAAAATCAATAAAATTGGGCATATATTGTATGCAATTGAATTCGTGACTCCTATCTTTACTTTTGTGCTTCTATTTGGCTGTTTAATAAGCGTTAAACACTTTTCAAAATAATCGTAACTTATATTACATAAAAGGCCAACATCTTCCGTTCAATAGCAGATGAAAATATATCTTATTAGAATAGTTTTATTTAAGATATTGAATGCCCATAAATTAATGATTTCTACGTAATATACCAACTAAAACAGTTTTTAAAGGTGCTTGAAGTTAAGCGACATTTATAACAACAATAAAGGTTTGACAAAGCGGATATTTTCATTTAAAAAAAAATGTTTTGGTGGAAAGCCATTGAAGTGTTCTCTGAACAATTGGTTTTTAATCTAATCGGTTTTACTTTTATTGTTTTGTAAGAGATTAGACTGTTGGTTTATTGTTCAATTGTTTCGCATTTTGTTATGTCTGCTGGGCCATTTATATTTGTCTACGCGGAATGAGTTTTGCTCATTATTGGAGGCCGTACGATGACTTAAAATTGTTAAATAAACGTTGTGTGGACTCTATTTGATTGTTATCTCCTTTCCAATCATACTGCATCTCCTTTTTTATATGACAGGAAATTCTGTTAAAGTGAAATACTTGCCATCTATCATCAGTTAATCATATGGCACATATCAAGGTATATTTTAGTAAGTTATATATAAAAATGTATAGACATCTACAAATGAAATTTCAAATTAACGAAACCCCATAATTCACAATAATCAATATAATAAAATAAACTTTACCAAATAATAACATCTATTTCAAGGAAAATAATGATAACAAAAGTTGGGGTATGTCTGTTTTTTTTTTTTTTTTTGTACCCTATAAACATAAAAAAAAGAAGCATGTCAAGATACATTGTTGTATTACATATATGGATTGTCTACGAGAAAAATAGTTTGTATACAATTTTACGTCAAAAAATCCAGTGGGATCAAAACTGTATCGTATTAACTTTGAATTTTTCGAAAAACTAAGGATTTTCTTATCCCAGGCACAGATTAATGAGCGTCACTGATGAGTCTTATGAAGACGAAACGCGCGTCTGGCGTACTAAATTATAATCCTGGTACTTTTGATAACTATATAGATTAACTTAGCCGTATTTCGCACAACTTTTTGGAATTTTGGATGCTCAATGCTCTTCAACTTTGTACTTGTCTGGCTTTATAAATATTTTGATATGATCGTCATTGACGAGTCTTATGTAGAGGAAACGCGCGTCTGGCGTACTAAATTATAATCCTGGTACCTTTGATAACTAATGACATTAAAAGCATAAATATTCTGATATACAATTCCTGCAATACGATGTGACTCGTATATTTATTCAGATGCACTACTACATTTATAACTTAATCAACAAAGATAAGTGGTATGATTACAAATGTGACAACCATCCACCAGAAACAAAAGGCCATGGATGTTTGTAGCAATAGATTACCGTACGTCGACGTTAGGCCATGGATGTGTGTAGCAATAGATTACCGTACGTCGACGTTAGGCCATGGATGTGTGTAGCAATAGATTACCGTACGTCAACGTTAGGCCATGGATGTGTGTAGCAATAGATTACCGTACGTCGACGTTAGGCCATGGATGTGTGTAGCAATAGATTACCGTACGTCGACGTTAGGCCATGGATGTGTGTAGCAATAGATTACCGTACGTCGACGTTAGGCCATGGATGTGTGTAGCAATAGATTACCGTACGTCGACGTTAACAAAAACTTATACCGTAAAATAAGCTAACAAAAAACATACCAGCAAAACAAATGTATTTTACCAATGAAACCAATGGCATGTTCTATACTAGAATAATAAACGAAAGAAATGAAATGGCAGATAGTAAAACAACCCAATAACAATCGATGAATAGGCTTCCAACTTGGGAAAAGCCAGTAAAGAATCTGGAGGACTGAAGCATGATTTTAAGCGATAAACTCTATTCTAACTCGAATCTACAGTAATTTGTGAAACAGAGTTTCATAATTATAAAAATGCACATATAAATAAGATAGAGGTTGACTCATGAGGTCAGCACAAAACCCAAAAATCCGTTCACAAAAAACGACATAAAGTACCTATCAAATAGAAGTCGAAGTTATCGAAAGTCAGATAAGCCAATTACAATTTATACAACGATTATGTTTTCCAAGAAAACATATCAATCAGTACACATGCAAGTGGTTTAGTGTTAAGCGTCATAAACAGTTTAAGTCGTGTTTTCAAACGAAAACTAACATAAGTAAAATATAATCTTTCCATGTAAACTGTTTGATTGGTTGTCAGTCATATTTGTAATTCAGTTAGCAGTAGTTTACCAATATTCTAATCACGTAAATAGGATACAGAGAGACGAATCAAGGTAAGCAAACAATCACAGAGAATATCAGGAAATGTAAAAGGAGCCATACCGGGTGCGTCGTCAAGGTAAGTTTCTCTCGCTATACACGAGTCACATAACATGTAAATCCATGTCCAAATTTCAAAATCTCGTAGTAGAGTTTCGATAAAAGAAATAAAATTAAAGGTCAGTCAACGAAACTGGTATATAAAGATCTGAGACCACAGAGAGTTGAGACACCTATATATTGTATCGATCAATATTCCGTGATGTTGACCGCTGATAACTGTTTATGTCAAGGTTTTGGTTTGATCATCATCATTGTCTTTTTGAGTCCAGACATATCTCTCCACGGCTTCCAATAAACTGCCGAGTAAGAATTCTCTTTTGAGTACTGGTATACACCATTAATATTGACCGCAGCACATGCGCGATACCACCAGGCGCCTTTTCTACTGACAGCACAATTTTTTGTACCTTTATCGTTGTCCCTGTCACGAGTACTAAACATCATACCACTTAATCCTCTATAATTCAACATACCATTACCTGTAAAGCATGTACGACATGATACAACATTATTATGTGTACGTTTTACCTAAGTCAGTGAACCGTAAAAATTCTAGCAAGATCAATAGGAATCTAGTTGAAAGAAACACGTTCAGTTTCCAGTAATATAGTGATTGAAAACAGGGCCATGGTGAGAGCCCTCTGATCTCTCACTCTGCCTAATATCAAACAGACAGTTTGTTAATATGCAGATACAAACATGGCTCAAAGGAATTTGGGTACACTTCCTGTCTTCCATGTTTACGGAGGGCCCAAAGTGCAAGTTGGATATTCTAAATATATAGTGAAAACCTACCTAAGACCGCTTACATGAATGTGAGACGGTGAGACCACCTGTTCAAACATAAATCCTTTTGATACAACCTTTATATATCCAGAGCCTATGATTCTGTCGAATTTTATGGACATTGAGAGACTGGGGGTCTCATCGTAATTTAAGCCGTCTCCGGTAGGTTTTCACTATTAATTTTGAATATCCAACTGGTAATTTGGGCCCTCCTTAAACATAGGAGACATGAAGTGTACCCAAAGTCCTTAAAATCAAGTTTGTATCTACATATTACCTAACTGTGTGCAAAATATGAGGGAGATTGAGACATCAGGGGTTCTCTCCATTGCCCCGTGCCTTGTGTCCTGTAATTTTGACAATTTTTATTTGAAAAATGACAATCTAAGCCCTTCGTAGATATTGAAGATGACATTTTTCTGGGAAATCCTTTTGATACAACCTTTATATATATATATATATATATATATATATATATATAGAGCCTACGGTTTTATCTAATTTTATGGACAATGAAAGACCAGGGGGTCTCATAGTCATTTAAGCGGTCTCCGATAGGTTTTCACTGTACATTTTTGGGGGTAGAGGGGCTTTCCATACATATTTCTATTTCTATCTTTAAATGTTTTTACAGTGATTTGTTATATATGTTATATATAAAATTAATTCTTTGATGTCGTTTTATTAATAAATATTGGTATAAAATAAAGACAAATATGCAACTGACATACGGGTTTATATTCGAGGACAAAGAGAATTTTCAACAGCTTGAAAGGGTCATAAAACGATTTCCTATGTGTCTTTTACTCCTCTAAACTATAAAAATCATGCTTTTAATGTTATCAATTTTTTTTTTTTTTTATAATTTTCATTTAAATTTAAATATTGAAGTGACTGCTAGCAGCCGATTGGATACTGATATATGATCTTAATAAAACTTAAACTATGACCCAAGGATTTAAGAAATCGCAAATATCATAAAAGAAACTTGGTAACTATTTGTTACATAATGATTACCTGCTGTTCCATTGTAACCGGTCAGATTGAGTTTATAGTTAGCACTCTCGTCGCCAACATACATTCTACTATATACAGCATACGCTGTAACCCCTGTAAAATCTTCAAGGTCAAATCGGACTTGGTAGGATCTTTGTCGAAGTATGAAATGTAGATTATCATTCCCTGTAAGATTGGTAATTAATATGTGTTGAATATTAACAGGACATATATTTGTTAAAGTTTAACAACCCTTCAGATTGCATTCACAGAAGGGATCTCGTATTATTGATAAACATTGGTATAAAATAAAGACAAATATGCAATTGACATACGGGTTTATATTCGAGGACAAAGAGAATTTTCAACAGCTTAAATCAGTTTTATCGTATTGATTAACATTTTTTGTTTTCAAACGCTAATAAGTAAGTTTGGACAAATCTTTTCCAGTATTTATTATTTTAATTTCTTGGTCACAAAATATTTCTGTTCATCAAATCTTAAGTACATGTACGTTGCATGCATTTTATATAAACTATTATTCAATGTTTTGAAGTTATGCGTGTAACGTTATTAGTTTGGCTTAACTACGGACCCTTGCTTTTGTAATTATATACATTTATTTCCCGTGCCTGAGGGAGATATGAAGATTTGCGAGGGTGAGGAAATCTTCATATCTCCCGAAGCAAAGGAAAATGCATGTTTTTTCTCCATTGCCTATACTTTCATACTTTTTTTTTACTTCTGAACATAAAATATTAGTTTACATAATTATTTTCTTATCCGTTTGTTTTTCTATAACTAAACACAACATACAAAATGATAACAAGAACCGATTAAACGTTTTGAATTATTCCTTCATGTCTGATTTAGAGCTGAAATAGTTTTAAAAACGAAATAACTTTACTATCATTAACAAAGTTTAAAACATTAACTGTGGGTAACGTCGCTTAAGGAAATCCCGACGTTCAGAGGGGAATATGATACTCAGAAGGGAATTTAAGTTTGGTTCGACGTCACGTGGAATAGTTTTAACCAATCAGATGTTTCTTTCGCTATCAAAATCCACATGCAGTGGAATAATATATGTTCATATTTTCTACGCTAGTCAGATTACATATATAATGACTAGAATGATTCTTAGTTTTAGTGTGCGCCTTTGAATTATGTAAACCCGTAATACAACAAATTCTTTAAGACGAATAACTTACACTATAACTTATATTTTTTAGATAGCAGTTTGGCATTTTATGCGAAGTGTTAAAACAATATTATTTGTTTTTGTTAATCAATCAAATACTGACAAAGCATACGTTTTTATCTTGTTTTATTAAGAAGTGTTTTTATTTACTAGTTTTGAAATGCATGTATTTAATTTCATTTAACATATCACATATAAAAAATGAAAAGTCAAACAAATTCCGAACTTGTTGAAAAATGTTAAAAAGGACAAAAAACACCCATTTGCATGACAAAATGTTTTGCTTGTATAAACTTACCAAGCCAATGTTCTCCAGCAATGTTCCCGAATCCGGTTTTGTAATCATCCCATAACCTATAGAAATCAACAGTTCCATCATATCTTCTTTGGACAGTCTAATAAGATACAATAGTAATGTTAGTATAAATATAAAGAAAACTATATTACTATTGTAGCATTGTACAAATCAACAACCCGATATTTTATTTACTGATATAAATTAACGATTCGTACCTAATGGAGTAATACTCTGAATTGATATCGATCGAGACCATGATGTATACTTTAGATAAGTGTTGGTCTTACCCCACATAGGTCTTAAAGTTATTCCACCTTTTTCTGATGCACTTTTATAAAAAAGAAAGAGGGAAAAAAACCTTAATTTTTGATAGACAAAGGTCAACGGTTCAGAAAAGATGTGATTTTAAGGTAATGAAATTCTATTTTTCATCTAAATGTGGGACGTATTTGACTTTTTATGACCCGTTTTGCAATATTTAGTGGCTAATACATGCAAAATATTGCTTTGGATACATAGCTATTTAGAGATCATGTTTCAACATTTTAATTATTGAAAATAAAATGTATGGAAAATATTGATTACATAGATATCCTATACGACAAACACAGTTAGAATAGTTGTAAAAAAGCCAGACAAAGAGTATGGTAAACACTTATGAAGATATTTTTTTTTATGTCCTAATGTTCTTTTTAGCTTTAATCTAATAAGCATTTGTATTGCCAGAACAGAGTTGCAGTAACTTTCTGGAACGAACTAAATGGGTATGGCCTTTTCAGATCCTCTGAACACATTGAAGGGTATTACATTTGTCTTATCCAGTAAGGTATAAAGAGAAGACGGGAGTAAAACCAAATCGAATCGCATAACCTCCCAACTATTTTTGTCTCATACAATAGTGCTACCACCGTTGACAGGTCATGTACAGTAGCATATCATGCTGTACAAGCATAACTTTCCCACCAATTGCAAATAGACATATAGTGGTGCATATAACTAAAAGAATTTTAATTTTTTTTTAATTGATCATTGTCTAGAAAACTAGTATTTAAAAAGACTTCAAAATGCCTTTTATATCACTACAAACCATTAAAAGTCTGAAATGGCCTATATCTGTACTCGACTGTACTGATTTTTACTCGACCAGTCTGAATTCGTCTGAGATTTACTTGATAATACTCGACTGAAGTCTGAACCATACTTAACAGTCTGAATGTGTACTTGACCAGTACTTAACCGTTTTATACGAGTCTGAACCGTACTCGACCTAGTCTGAACCATACTCGACCTAGTCTGAACCGTACTCGACATAGTCTGAACCATACTCGACCTAGTCTGAACCATACTCGACCAAGTCTTAACCAAACTAGACCTATTCTTTGTATCTATCAACTGAGTTTTATCAATTTAGGAATTGTTTTTAATAAAAATGAAATTTGAACAACAACTTGAAATTAAAAATGTATTCAATACAGTATTGAAATTAAAATTTCACAATAATCAATCATAATATAACTTGAACTCAATATTAATCAGCACTTACATAATAATATATATCAACTTTTAAAATATAAATAAAACAAGCTAATCAAATAATCTAACAAAATGAATTGTGACTAATATTTTCAATATTATTCAAAATTTTATTAATATTTCGGAAGCATTTTATGGTAACTGGACTATTTTCACCATTAACTTAAGCCTAGTATAGATTTATGGTGTCAGTTGAGTTCAGGTAATAATGCACTGTTTTTTATAAGATATATATAAAATAGTATATAAAACAACTTAATAAATTTAAAAAAAATGAGAGCTTAATTGTTTTGTTTTATTAAACCAAAAATTTAATATAATCATTATAATAGAATTTCCATAGCAATCCTTGATAAACTTTTTAAGAAAGGAAATGTATTCCAAAGTAACAGTAAAAAAAAATTTCAATTAATTTAAGCATTTTTTTGTCAAATAACATGGCATACATAAAGCACTTTAATATGTTCTAATTGTCTCAGTACATGTCTGTTTTACAGGTAAAAAGAAAGCCCTATTTTCTTAAATTCGTGTATTACTTATCTAGTACATACATGTATATTCGAAAGGCCTTGTTATTTAATTTAAACAGGATGTTGCAATTTTGAATCAATGTTATTTAGAATTTAATACCTCTGACCAGGTGTGATCTTATTTATGAGTTTGCCCCCAAGCAGAGGTTATACTTTATATTTCACCACTAATCAGAAAAACAATTTCATTTATTTATTTAATTTTATCCCTTTTTGATATAAGTTATATATAATATATATTTGTTATCCTTAATATAATCAGAGATATATTTCTTTTATAAGGTTAAAATCTTTTATAAATTTTGTTGTCTGTTGTTATATATGTCAGTTAAAAAGAAATTTATTTTAACAGCTAAAAAAGTAGAGGTTTTTTGGTCTAGTATGGTTCAGACTGGTCGAGTATTGTTCAGACCTTTGGTTAAGTATGGTTTAGACTGGAAAAATAGGTCGAGTACATGTCAAGAATGGGTTAAGACTGTTTCAGACTGGTCGAGTAATAGTTCAGACTATTTTCAACGACAAAGATAAGGGTCAAGTACGATTCAGTACAGTCGAGTAAGGTTCAGACTGGGGTCGAGTAATGTCAAGTAACAGTCAGACCAATTCAGACTGGTCGAGTAAAAATCAGTACAGTCGAGTACAGATATAGGCCATTTCAGACTTTAATGGTTTGTAGTGTATGTATCGTATAGCAGGTTATTTTCGCGGGTGGAAAATTTCGCGATTTTCGAAATATTTTGGCGGTTATTTTTTTTTTATATACCTTTGCATGTGCGGCTTGAAATTTTGTTGTACTCGCGAAAATAAGTGAAAATTTGCACCCCGCCAAAATAACCCGCTATACAGTATTTGCTTCAAGCAAATTATTCGGTAATTAATTATGATATATGTCCTATTTTAGTATAGAAATGTATGACATAAACAAAATCCGAAACAGTGGCGCGTAGCAGAGACGACATAACCATTGTTTCGAAGCATATAACTTACAGTCCATCCTCCATTATCGATACCCATTTCACAGAAAACTGTCATGCTGGGTCCGTTTTCAGGCTGTATGACATACACTCCACTACATGATTCAGCTGGTAACTCGCTACAGTCCTTCGGTGCAGGATTTAGCCCTAAGATTGAAAAAAAAAATCGGGAAAATTATTAACTATTTGGTAGATTGATCAATATTGAATATAAAAAAGAAGTTGTGGTATGATTGCCAATGAGACAACTGTCCACAAGAGACCAAAATGACACATATACATTAAGCACGTTTGACGGGCTCGAAAACTATAAAATCAGTGAGTGTTGCTGAGGTTGTCTGTCATATTAATTTTTTGAGGCTTAGGTGGCGACCAGCAGCCATAGGAATTGTACAGTGATTTCTAATGTTTCAATTTTGCGGTTGTGTTTAAGGATTCACACTCCTGGTGAGGTGTGTTATAATCCTATCATAATTGACACGGATTGTCAAAGGTCACCGTACATGATACTCCGACTTGCGGTACAACACTTTACTATCCTGATTTAGTCAAAGCTGCACGTGACGTTTAACATTAACACTTTTTTTTGTGTTCCTAGTCATAAAAGTAATTGGGACGATGATTTTCGTTTTTGGACAGTTTTACATTTGGTCATACTGGGATCTTTAGATATTCTAACGAACAGGAACACAAAGTGAGGTCCATACATTGACCTGTAATTGTCTGTTTCTTTTGATTGAAGAATAGGTGTCTCATTGTATCAATACTAGTATATTTTAAATTCCCTGTTGATTATGTACTATAATTTAAAGAACAGTTTTAGAAAATCATTTTTAATTTTTGATTACATCTGTCCATGTTTATAAAATGTATAAGGGTTTGAGAAAGCTATTGATGTCTTAAAACTTTTATAAGAAAACCCGAATTAACACGTGAACAACGATCACCAACTGTAGGAATTGTATGTTACGCCTTCAGGGTTTTGTCCGTGTACATGTATTAAGTTGACTACTCTAAACCAAGATATTGAGTCTGAACACATGTACATATAATCTCAACTGTTTTACAAATTCAAGAAGAAGAATATTAACCATACATTAAAAAAGTGTAAACCGATGTATTGGCTTCTGTAACAATGTTAACACAACAAATAATCAAACCTTATCGTTTACTTTTACAAATTGTGAGGGAGAGTTGTATCTTCTTATATCTTAATAATGAAAGCTTACAAAATAACAGGCGAAATCTAAAATATCTTAACATTGTCTTGTATTATAACTATAAATCAAAGGAGATGTGGTGTATATATAGGTCAAGGAGACAGTAGTCCAACAGCAAATATAACCACGAGACGGATATTCCATATATGTTAATACAAAACTAATAAATATCAAAATCAAATTGATGCATTTCATTAGAAAACAAACAAAAAAATTACACAAAAAAGCAGCAAAGAGACATAGAGATATTTTTACATTGGAATAATAGTCATTAAACTAAATGCACATTTTACTGTTCTATCCCTTGTAGTTCTCAAGTATCAAAAACTTCTATGAATGATTATAGCTGTTTAGTAAACGGTAATGAATTAATAATCCAGCGACATATATAATATGTACAAAATAATGGACTCTCAGGCTACTATTACATCTATAAAGGTAACAGTAGAAGTCCGCTGTATACGATATATGAGTTACAAACCATCCGCAGATACATTGACCCAGCTAAAATTCATCTTAGATATAAAGCTTACAATTTGTTATGATTAATGTTGTAAATGCACATGGGACTCATCGGTGGTAGTAAAATAAGTTAAAAGAAGTTTTGTGTTACAAATGTCTGGTTATGTAATGTATTTCAATTGTTTCCTGTAATTAGTTAATACTTCAGTCTTATCATGTACATCTTTTGTATATAATTTTATAAATTTACTGTTTGCAAAAGTATAAATTATTCTAAATAATAGGGATGTTCTGGTAACTAACAGAAAACCTTGGCCGTTTTTGGCACAACTTTTTTGATCTTTTGGTCCTCGATGCTGTTCCACTTTGTGCTTGTTTCGGCTTTCAAACTTTTGTATCTGGGCGTCACTAGTAGATCTTGTTTGGACAAAATGCACTTCACGCGTATTAAAATTTTGAAGCTGTTGCCTTTTGTTGGCTGTTGTTCGTGTGTTTCTTTGTCAATTGTGTTCTCCAATTTATTTATATTGTAGTCCTGTGGTGTTGAGTTGTCATTTTAATGTTATATTTCACATGGCTATAAAAGAGGGAGGTTTGGCATGCCACAAAACCAGGTTCAACTCACCATTTTTTCCTTTAAAAATGTCCTGTACCAAGTCAGGAATATGGCCATCGTTATATTATAGTTCGTTTCTGTGTGTGTTACATTTTAACGTTGCGTCGTTTGTTTTCTCTTATTTTTGAGTGTAAATTCACATTGCGATAAGACGTGTCACGGTACTTGTCTATCCCAAATTCATGTATTTGGTTTTGATGTTATATTTGTTATTTTCGTGGGATTTTGTCTGATGCTTGGTCCGTTTCTGTGTGTGTTACATTGTAGTGTTGTGTCGTTGTTCTCCTCTTATATTTAATACTTTTTCCTCAGTTTTAGTTTGTTACCCTGATTTTGTTTTTTGTCCATGGATTTATGAGTTTGAACAGCGGTATACTACTGTTGCCTTTATTTAGGATATCTTTTTAAACTGCCAGAATAGACGTTTGCCTGCAGGGATTATCTGAATTATTGTCTATGTTGTTTTGTTTTCAATTCTAGTCTTGAAATGTACGTGCAAAAAATAACAAATTTATCAAGACAAATATATCAATTATTTGTTTCTTCTTTTCACATTGAGAAAACTGTTCTAGCAAAATCAATGAAATCATGATTACAACTTCACATAAAAGTTTGTTTCCAATTTAGATAAAAACGTATTGATTGTGTATTATATTTTGCTATTAAAAACAAACAACAGTGTATTCTCCCTTTTAAATCGATTTAAAATGCATTTCTAACATGTTTTCTGGATTAACAAATGATATGTTATTTCTTACTTAATTAATCAGTTTCACTTTTCTTAAACATTAAAATGATACCAAATAGTAAATTTTGTAGAATGTAAACATGATAAAGCGTAATCATACATATAAACAATGGGTTTATTACAACGGAAAGAACAACGAAATGCATAGTCAACTGTGTCAGCTTGCATTTGTTTGTTTAATATATAATTTTCAAATACTGTTGTTTTACGAAGTAGACACTTAACTATCGATAGAATAAAATTGTACCAATTTGGTTGATATCGAAAGAAAATAATATTCAGAGATGTATTGTATTCTTTATGAAGAAACTTCTTGAAAGAGCATCATCTTTATTTAGAACTATAGTGATTAAAAGTTATCAATATCTGTAAGGGTGTTGATATTAAGAAGAAATAATTATTTGAACTATACCTTATATACAAGTACGAAACTAACACTCTATATATTTGGTGAATCAAGAGGGCTTGAAATTTAAAAAAATAAGTACTTTATTCTGGATTACATGATACGATCAAATTACTTTGTAAAGATGTCCTCATTGAATACACCATAATAAGTACCAAATGTACACAATTGGTAATTCAATAGTAAATACGTACAAAAAGACACAAATAAAATAATATCCAAATAATCAATGTTTCATATGTTTACGTACAGTTGGGTACAGACCAAATATTACATTACTTAAACGCACGATAACGCCGCGTGCACATAATTCGTTAGCTATCTTCTATTTCCGCGTTAACGATTATTACATTAACGCAGTCAAAATGGAAATTGCTAATGTCTACTCGTGTCAACGGGCGTTTACTTCAGATTTCACAAGTTTATATTTACGTGCACTTAAAAGCTATATATTTCACAAGTGTATTTTTACGTGCACTTGAAAGTAAACCCGCGTTTTCTTTTCGCGTTTACAGATTGTGTTTATTATTGAATAACGTTTGTGTACATTAGTACATTTATTTTATTTTGTTAAAACGACTGTTATCTTAATATTTTACGTATATGTTTTTAAAACCAAGAAAATTAAAAACAATTTTTATTCAAAGTAATAGCATTTATGCATTGCACAAAATAAGTTCCAATCAATTTAAGTAATAGATTTTTCTATATTTGCGTTTCAAAAGTCGTCAACATGCATGGAAACCCTTTCAGGAAACTTGAACATTATCTGATCGTATCAACTCATCTCTAACTTTAGTAATGATGTTGCCAGACTCTCCAGTTAACTTGAAAAATCAATAAACCGACATAATATACTAAAAGTATACTATTCCTAGAAAAGAACATTTCATACTTCCAATATAAAGTACGAATGGAATGAGTCATGTCAGAGTCGGATGATGGCTAACGCTGTTAAATAGTTTTGTTTTGAATACAAACCATCTCGATCTACTGACTTTAGTGACGGGCCATTTTTATGGATACAGAAAGGATATGCTGCCACTCTAAATTGATTCGGACAACATTCTGTAGTCATTTTGTTTTCCAATATTGCTGCCATCATTATAATACAATCCATCCTGACATGAAAATATAATTGATTTACTATGAGGCTATATATTGTTAGATACAAAAGTGGTAAGTTTTCTTTGATGCGGTTAAATAATTTTGTTATACTTGAGCCAGTCTGAGATGTGAAAAATGGTAGATTTTGGTGCTGATTTGATTATTTGAATAACAGAATGACATGCTTGAAATGTTTATTTGTGCAGAAAAAGATATATACTATAAGTGGTTTAACAACATTAACTGTAATTGTCAATATGTCAACCGACAATGACCATGTTGTCATCAAGTTTAGATGAATATTATCATTTGTTTTGTAAGGTCATTGTATTCAGGATATGATGACAATCTATAAACAGTAGACGTGTCTTTTTTCACGTAAACGCGGTGCTTATCATTTCGCGACACCAATTCAATAATCATAATCATATCAAACGATAGATATACGCAAAACAAAAAGAACATATCAAGCTACCTATGGTATACGTCTTAGAGTAACAAAGCTATACTTAATCAAGGTTCTGATACATAGATTTTCTGTGGAAAATGTTGTATGCATGTCTAAAGCATTTTAATTCAAAAGTTTCGATATTGTATTAATTTAAATTTATTACTTTTACTAAATACTAAATATCAATTTTTGATGTGGCAAATGTAAGAAAATTATGCTAACTATAAACAAATTAAAAAAAAAAGAAATAAAAAAAATGAAACTAGCAGGTATAAGCCTTACCTGAAATCTTCGTCAATGTTTGTGATTCCTTTGAAAAATCCTTAGAAGGGCAGCAATCACGAAATAATGAACAATGTTCTAGAATTGTGTCATAAGAACTAGAGCAGCACTTATCATTTGAGCAAACCAAGGCGCATTCGATTCTTGAACTGACTTTTATTGTTTTCATTGACGGCTCAATTAATCGGTTTTCCGTTTCTATGTGGAACATTTGCGATTTTAAACTAAAACATGCAGTAAATTGTGTAAAAATTATACAAACTAATGCAGTTATTAAGTAAAGCATTTTTTTCATAGGTATGTCGCTACTGATTGCAACTGTTCCTTTTTAACAAAAGCCAAACTAAGAATATGAAGTGTTCGCGTTGGTTCATTTTGATTCGATAAAATTTGATCATGCGATATATTGCATAAATAAAATGTGCAAAAAATGTATAGTTGTTTGTCATTAATTAATTCGTGTTGCTCATTTGCACTACCTTCAAAAGCAATTAAAACTTGGATTATGTTTTTTTTCTAATTAAATAGCAGCGAAAATTGTAGCGAACAATACAGTATATGTAGTAAATATTTTATAGCTTATTACCCTCTGATACAGCTTTACAATCATCTATAAGGAAGACACGTGCCAATGCTCTCTATAATTGTGTTTATTGATGCTCTGGGGAAATTGATACTTTTTGAGACTGATTATGTAATTAAATTTTGTCGTTCTTGTTTGGATTCGCAGTGTTCAGGTTTTGTGTTCCGTGTAACTTTTATTTGTTGCAGTAGTTTATTGATTAAGTCGTTTTTCTTTTTTAACATGGCTTTATTTGAAGAATGGTTTTATTATCCCCGCCAATTATTCTTTCTCGCGTCTTGTTATCAAGCTAATTAATCATAATATTTAAAGAACATTTAGAAAAGAAACATGTTTCACTCTAATCTTGCAATATTATATACACTATTATTTAAATTAAAACGACAATTTGTTCCCCTATTTACAACTTTTGTTATACATGCATGTTACATGTTGTTCATTTGCTATCTCATCATATATCATGTCATATTGACCGACACATATATCAAAAGTGAAACTATCGTTAAGAACTGCATTTGCTATGGATATCCTTAATATCAATTTTAATCGAATAAGGTCACAATCAAAATTTTAGAACTACTTTGTTTGTGCCCGGCTCGTGGCAAGACTTTCAAATAATATCTAATTCGCTACCACATTTAGCAGACTTCGAAAAGATAACGATTTGATGGATTAAAAGTCAGGTGTCCGGTAAGTGGCATATATCTTCGTGTGGAATACTATCTTGTAATCAGTTTGTTTGAAAGCAGTTGAGAAGTTCAAATATTTGCTCATATTCATATCATATATTTGTCCCAATAAGCATGCTTTATTCGAACCTCGTCCTCGTCATGATATATTTGTGTTCAAGACGGGAACAAGAAGAAAGTCATCGGAATTTTAAACCATGTTTCAACAAATTAAGGATGCTCGCAAGTACAAAAAATTCAGCAATTTTTAATTCATTTAATTTTCAATACAAATTAAATCTATTACTTTATTAGCTTTTACTCTATCATATAGTAAAAAAACAACCATAAAGATCAATTCGTTTTGGCACCAGATGACTTTTAAAATGTATATATCATTGAAAATGCTCCAAATCCCTTTGGCGCAAATTTTTTTGTGTGCATTAAATATGAAATATCTTTCTAATTAGTTATCAAAGGTACCAGGATTATAATTTAGTACGCCAGACGCGCGTTTCGTCTACATAAGACTCATCAGTGACGCTCATATCGAATTAGTTATAAACCAAACAAATACAAAGTTGAAGAGCATTGAGGATCCAAAATTCCAAAACGTTGTGCCAAATACGGCTAAGGTAATCTATGCCTGGGATAAGAAAATCCTTAGTTTTTGAAAAATTCAAAGTTTTGTAAACAGGAAATTTATAAAAATGACCACATAATTGATATTTATGTCAACACCGAAGTGCTGACTACTGGGCTGGTGATACCCTCGGGGACGAAACGTCCACCAGCAGAGGCATCGACCCAGTGGTGTAAACTCATCGCTGACCTTTATTTTTAATTATTTTTTTCGATTAAGTGTACTTCAGCTAAACTATTGTAAAATTTAAGCTATGTCTGTAATTTAGTTCTTTTCTTTTTTTCGATATAACCTCCATTTCTCCAATTAGAAAAAAAATACCTTTACACAAATGTATGCTTTTTTCGAAGGTAGATTGTGAGTTGCATAAATAAACGGTGACCCATTTTTTTTATTTTATTTTTCTATTAGGATATGATAAAGTTCATTCAAAGAAAAATATAGCGATATCCTATATTTAAAAAAAAGATTGATTTATACTCGCGAGCCCTCTTAACTATTTTAATCTTCGTATTTGCATTTTGAAACACAATTTCATGGCAAAGCAAAACAATAACACAAAAAGCACAGGGAGACAAACTGTTCCACAAAACACTACATACATGTATATAACTGATTTTGAAGATTGATCAACACGAACTCACAAAAACCGGGATGAATTCAGAGGCTCCGGAAAGGTTACCTATAGGATGTTTTTATCGTAAAACTATGCCCAATATTAATTTGAGATATTTAAATTGATGTCAGATCGTAGAAGTTCATTGTATAATCAATTAATAAACAACAGCAACTAATGAGTCTCGGTTTTATTTATTTTCTAAAATTTAAAAGTTGATATATAGATATCAAAGGTACCAGGATTATATATATTCTACGATTTAATTTCAAATAGTATATTGCTTGGTATTTACAAATATCTGTATTGTATAATAGGTTAATTGTTTTTTAGTTGCGAAACGTATTTCAAATGAATAAAATGTATTAAATATTCTTTAGTTTATTTGTGGACTATATTAGCTTAGCCATTTTCATGTATTGTTAATATTTGATTTTCTAGGAAAGTAATTCATACGTACACATTATCCTAGAAACAGTTGTGACTCTTTGATATAAAATTAGAACAAGAACAAAATTTGAATAGCTAATATTTCATGCGTTAATAGACATGCAATACGAAAAACAAAAAGCTTTTCGAAAGTTAAAATCAAATCAAAATGAATGCATCGATTCTTATGTTAGCAGTAACGAAAGAAAGCCATAAATTAAGAGATTTCAACCACAAATTCACAGACAAATTTATTCCATATTGTATTTCTAATTACCTATCTATCTAATATTAATTGGGTTCGTTGTTAATCTTTGGTTTTGTTGAATTATTATAACATTCATCATTGTATTAAAATCTAGTAACACAGTTTAGTTGTCTTTCTTAGACGCTTCTCGTCAACTCGTGCATGGGGGATAACAACTGTTGTCTTTAATTTATATAGTTAACAAACTCACATTTTCAAATGTTGTTTACGTTCCATCATTTTAGAATTCGTTGATTTTTTACATACAAATGCATTGTGTCAATATTTCAATCTTTCGCGTCTTTATGTGTTCCATCTCGTCGTTTCAAACGAAAAATAGGTTTATTACTATAGTATTAATGAATGGGTGTTTTTATAATGGCACTGTTATATGTCCGAGGGCCATTACAGACATCCGAGGCCATTATTACTGACCGAGGACATATAACAGGGCCATTATAAAAACACCCATTTCTTAATACATTTATTAACCAACTGAACAAAAGTGTATGTGTTGCTTCAAACTTGATGTACTTTCTTACTCTTTTAATGACAGTTTAGTTTGAAATAAATAATTTGTACTTTATCATGATCAAGCTTTAAATATACCAAATATCCAAAATATTTAGTTGAAAGAAGTTATGTGTTGAAAAACAGGATGAACAGTGATTCCTATATATGGTTATTTAATGTTGGTTGTTGGTTACTAAATTAACTAAAATACAAAAAGGTATTATACTCTTTACAACTTAATTTATTAACTTTATTAAAAAAAAAAATTGGGATTAAAACAGACAAACTGGGCATTAATACAGGGCCATTACAGAAAAACAGGGCCATTACAGAAAAAAACAGTGCCATTACCGAAAAAACAGGGCCATTATAGAAAATATGTTATTTTTAATAAACAGTCATTTTTGGCAATATTGTACTTAGTTGGTTAATAAATATGGTTGATGCATAATCTATTGGCCTTATATGTTTAATATGTTAATTAATATTGTCAAATAAGTATTTAGTGCTTTCATTGTTGCTGCTTTTTTCTGAAGAAAAATATGTTTTGAAATTATAAATTTTTATCTTTCTTAGAAACATACTATCACGTGATTCTGAAATAATGAGTTATTTTACCATGAGTTTTATTTTTAGTGCAGTGTTTCATTTTGAATAAAGCAATGGCATTTGTATACCTTTACATCGAAAATACGCTTTCCAGTCGAGAAATTTGTTTTAAAATATAACCAACACAAATAATACTTATGTACCAAGACTATTGCAGGTTTCGGTCTATCGTGTAGCCAGTGTATAAACAAATTATCAACCACAAAAAATGCCACTAGACTTTTAGAAATAGATAACCATCAATCACTGAAACAATTTGTTAAGATATTAAGGTGGTACCTAACACTACAGGGAGATAACTCTGTAAAGTCAGCTAAACGTTTTAATTACGTTGTGTTGCAAATGGAATATTAAGCTTCTCAATTATCAAAATTGGTGTTTGTCAAACTGCTATATAACCAGTGTAATTTTTCTGGCTAAACTTTTGGTTCAAAATTTTCAAAATTTTGATTTTTTGTTAAAGGGTGAGAGTAAATACTTTGACAAAATTTTGTGAAAATTAAACGAGCAACATTAATTTTAGTGAAAGTGTTGGGTACCACCTTAAAGTGAAGCAAAAATACCAAAGCTTCAAGTCTAATTGAAAAGAGGAAGTCCATAAAAACTGGAAAAATCAAACGATATTATGAATAACACGTAGAAGCTTAATGCTCGAGTTATTTCTACATCCTATGATCAATGTTTAGCAGATATGTAACTTTTTAAATCACATATGTTTTACATCAAGAGATCAACATTACGAAAGCGTTTTGAAATGCAAACTCTAGAACAGGTGTTGAGTGAAAGAATGGAGCCACAGCAGATGCCTAAATGAATATGGTTTATGAGTATTCCATTCTTTGAGCCTGTACCAAGTAGTTTTTATGCCCCACCGACGATAGTAGAGGGGTATTATGTTTTCTGGTCTATGCCTCTTTCCGTCTGTTGGTTCGTCTGTTTGTCCGTCCGTTCGTCCCGTTTCAGGTTAAAGTTTTTGGTCGAAGTAGTTTTTGATGAATTCGAAGTTGAGGTCACATCAACTTGAAACTTAGTACACATGTTCCCTATGATATGATCTCTCTAATTTTAATTCCAAATTATAATTCCAAATTAAAGTTTTAACCCCAATTTCACGGTCCACTGAAGATAGAAAATAATAGTGTAAAAACAAATATATCATGTTACAATATAGATGTATACACCCACCTTCATCCTATTTTCATATAGCTTTACATACATTCTTAAAATAAAGTTACATTGTGCTGAAATATAAAACTTCTTTAACATTTTAATTTAATGAAAATTCTTGCAGAAAAGGAAAGATATCCGCAATTATTTAAAAGACATTTCTTTTTGAGAATAAATTTCAATATTGTTTAACCTTAGAGTCTGGAGTGTATACAGTATTTTTTTCGTTCATAATAAAGTCATTCCAAAATATATCTTTAATTTTGTTCCATTCGGATTTCTAACATATTTGATTGCTAAGTACATGTAGCTTTCAATTGTCAATATGCTATTATCTAGATTCTTATTAAACATTTCAATGAACAACTGTTTCCTGCCATTTTCAGAAAAGCGTGATAGCCATCACAACGCACAAAGAAACTTTAAAGTCAGTATTAGTTTAAACCTATTTATTTATAGTGTATTGGGAAACAGGTTTTGCAACTTATATTAATCCCTTTCAACTATGCGGGTACGAGTGCTGCCATGTAGCGGCATTAGCCTCCTTTTTTCGAAATCTACAAGGGTGTCTTTTACGTGCAAGATATATGGCTCTCTCTTAACATGGATCAGCCATTTATCGTCCCCTTCCGACGGACTATAATCTTTTCCTTAAGACCATACTCGCAGATGTCAGTATTGATCTTTATCTATGGGTATATACATCTATGAGGTAACTGAATATTTGGTTTTGTTTTCAAAAGCGGAGTTTTTGGGACGAGGGGATGGTTCCAATAATAAATATACAGCGGAAATGTATAAATAAAACTTTAGTAAAGATTATTTATCGTTATTACATTTTTTAGGTGATAAATGAGTGTAATGCACACTATGGAATCAGGGTTTTAAATAGCATGTGTTTAATAATCCAAGAACTTTTCTATGCCATTTAAGGTGGCTCGGGACTTTTTGAAGTTTCTGTCAGAAGTGCCCCTTTTTTTTGTTATTTTAATCTTTACAGAGAATGAATCCAATTAATCGAAAGAAGAAAGAGGGGGTCCCGAACCATTTAAGCTAAAAATATTACTTTTAAACAGGTTAATAAAAGGGACCATTTTTTCAATGAAATGACAGGTGGATGTTGTTTTTCATTTATCATCTTACACCTCTTCCGTCAGCCAGTTGTACAAATGTTATGAATTGTCAATCAATTGGGATTTAACAATGTCACTCATTTGCAGCTATAATGCTACTCCCACTTATGCATGTATACAAATTAGGACAACAGTAGCATACCGCTGTTCGAAACTCATAAATCGATAGGAAAAAAAACAAATCCGGATCTCAAACAAAAACTGAGGGAAACGCATTAAAAAAATATAAGAGAACAACGACACTACATTAAAATGTAACACACACAGAAACGAACTAAGCATTAGACATAATACAACATTGAAAGGAGAAGGTCCGGTAAGGGCCGATTATGGCCTTAAATTTCAAGTTCATCGGATCAAAGATTTTTGACACTTTTTAAACACTTAAGTGCCTACATTTTATTTCAGTTGATTCAATTAGTTTATGTGAACGACTTCTACTGATTTAGTAAAAAAAAAAGCGCTCCTTATCAAGTTGAAGTATGAAATATGAATAATTCATCAAATATGCAAAAAATGTCACTTTTCGGATGGTTTTTGTAAAAAAAAAGAAAGAGGCCGCATCCGTTTTCATCCTCGACATTTATATATGTTATGTTTTATCATCAAGTATAACTTACATTTCAATATTAAGAATGAACACAAATGCGGCCACTTTAATTTAAGACGGAATCCGTTAAACATTTAACTGAAATGCTAAAATTGTGAAGATTTCAGTAATTTAGCATGACTTAAATATTTTGGCCACGAGCATCACTGAAGAGACATGTATTGTCGAAATGCGCATCTGGTGCAAGAAAATTGGTACCGTTAATTTTATTACTACCACTGGGTCGATGCCTCTGCTGGTGGACTATTAGTCCCCGAGGGTATCACCAGCCCAGTAGCCAGTACTTCGGTACTGGCATGAAAATACGGATTGTTTGTGTTATTAAAATTTACTGTTTCAAAATATTAGAAATTAATATAAATTAAGGAATGTATCTCCCTCGTGCAAAGCTCTGATTCCTTTCACGGATTTGGCTACACTTTTTGGACCTTTTGAATTATAGCTCTTCATCTTTTATATAAGCTTTGGATTTCAAATATTTTGGCCACGAGCATCACTGAAGAGACATGTATTGTCGAAATGCGCATCTGGTGCAAGAAAATTGGTACCGTTAATTTTATTAATGATGCTAGTACCCGATATTTGTGCACTATATTGTCAAAACAGCCCATATTTATGTAGCAGAAGCATTCTACTTTACAATAAATAACAAACAGTTTACATTTTAACAATGTTGTCAAACTGCTATATTTTGGGGCCAAAACGGGGTCTTACTGAACATACTCCTTTGAAACACTATCTGTGATTGATCTTTTTTGTGAAAATAATAACGTTTTCTAAATAATTCATGCTCATCACTTCGCTTATAAAAGCAATTAAATTCTTGATCAAATTTAAAGATATAATAGCAATGGCTTTTGTTATTTTAAAGAACATAATATTACATAAGTTAATATTCCATAGCTCATTGCGATCTGTAATTGCTATCCAATTATCTAGAATAACATAAACTTCATATATTTTGTTTCAAAAAAAGACATGGAAAATGCTTAAATTTGAAACAAGCTGTTCCCTGTTGATAAAATCAACATAGGTAATACATCCCGTTTGTTTAGAGGTATTTAAGTTGGGATTCGCAGTGTTAAGGTTTTGCTTTTCGTGTAGCTTTTTGTGAGAGTTGGGTTTTTTTATTCGTCGTTTTTTTAGTTTTTTTCATGGCTTTATTTCACGTATGGTTTTATCATTACCACCATTTTTACTTTCCCTCGTTTTGTTATAAAATTATGTTCATCATTATATAATTTAAGAACATTCAGAAAAGTAAAATGTTTTCACTCTAAGCTTGCAATATTGTTTACACTATTATCAATTTAACAAGACAATATGTTCACCTATACATGTTATATACATCTTTTGTTATATGTCTTATGTTGTTGGGTTGTTGTCGTGTCCATTATCATGTCATATTGAACGACATATATATGTTTCAAAGATAAAAATATCGTTAGACACTGCATTTGCTATGGAATTTCTTAATATCAATAATTCTCAATTACTATCAAATAAGGTCACAATCAAAATTATAGAACCAATTTGTTTGTGTGGATGTGGCTTTCTCACCACACGCGCTAGAACCCCTGGTCGTGTCATACTAAAGACTTTAACATGATATCTGCTTCGCTATTACGTTTAGAAGAATTCGAAAAAAATGATGATTTGATGGATTAAAAATCATGTGTCCGGTAATGGTCACACATCTTTGTGTGGAATACTGCCTTGTAATCTAGTTTGTTTGAAAGCAGCTGAGAAGTTCAAATTTAGGTTTATATTCATATCATATTTTTATCCTAATGAGCAGGTTTTATTCGAACTTATATGATTACATTTTATCCCTCGTCTTCGTATCGGTATTTTTTTCAAGACGGAAACAAGAAAAATATTCATCGGAATTGCATAACCATACTTCAATAACTTAACTATTTTAATCTGCGTATTTCATTTTGAAACCCAATTTTATGGCAAAGCAAAACAATTAAACAAACTACACAGAGAGACAAAATGTTCCACTAAACACCACATATAACTAATTCAGAAGATTGATCAACACGAACTCACAAAAAATCGGGATGAACTCAGAGGCTCCGAAAGAGTTACATTTAGGATATTATAAGTGTATACATTATTTTTTTCATAACCCAGTCATTCCAAAATATATAATTTAGTTTTGTTTCAATCGAATTTCAAAATCGAAGATACCAGGATTATAATTTAATACGCTAGACGCGCGTTTCGTCTACATAAGACTCATCAGTGACGCTCAGATCAAAATAGTTCTACAGCCAAACAAGTACAAAGTTGAAGAGCATTGAGAACCCAAAATTCCAAAACGTTGTGCCAAATACGTCTAAGGTAATCTATTCCTGGGATAAGAAAAGCCTTATTTTTTCGAAAAATTCTAAGTTTTGTAACAGGAAATTTAGAAAAATGACCATGTAATTGATATTCATATCAACACCAAAGTGCTGACTGCTGAACTGTTAATACCCTCGTGGACGAAACGTCCACCAGCAGTGGCATCGATCCAGTGGTGTAAATAGTTATTAAAGGTACCAGGATTATAATTTAATACGCAAGACGCGCGTTTCGTCTACATAAGACTCATCAGTGACACTGAAATCAAAATTGTTCTAAAGCCGAACAAGTACAAAGTTGAAGAGCATTGAGGACCCAAAATTCCAAGCAGTTGTGCCAAATACGTCTAAGGTAATCTATTCCTGGGATATAAAAATCCTTAGTTTTTCGAAAAATTCAAAGTTTTGTTACAGGAAATTTATAAAAATGACCATATAATTGATATTCATGTCAACACCGAAGTGCTTACTACTGAGTGTTGAAACCCTCGGGGACGGAACGTCCACCAGCAGTGGCATCGACCCAGTGGTGTAGATAGTTATCAAAGGTACCAGGATTATAATTTAATACACCAGACGCGCGTTTCGTCTACATAATACTCGTCAGTGACGCTCATATCAAAATAGTTCTAAAGCCAAACAAGTACAAAGTTGAAAAGCATTGAAGATCCAAAATTCCAAACAGTTGTGCCAAATACGTCTAAGGTAATCTATTCCTGGGATAAGAAAATCCTTAGTTTTTCGAAAAATTCAAATTCTTGTAACAGGAAATTTATAAAATGACCATATACTTTATATTCATGTCAACACCGAAGTGCTGACTACTGGGCTGTTGATACCTTCGGGGCAGAAACGTCCATCAGCAGTGGCATCGACCCAGTGGTGTAACATTTGTCATTGCTAAGTAGCTTTTAATTGTCGATTCGCTTTTGTCTTGATTCTGATTCGACATCTCAATGAACAACGTACTGGTTCCTGCCAACAACGGAAAAGTTTGAAAGCCATCACAACTCACAAAGAACTTTTAAAGTTAGTAGTAAGCTTTATCTATGGGTATATATATCTATAAAGTAATTATATATATCTTTTTTCAAAAGCCGAGATTTTAGGAGGAGGGGATTGGTTCATTATTAAATATACAGAAGGAATGTATAAATTAAACTTTAGTAAAGATGATTGATCGTTATTACATTTTTAAGGTGATAAATGAGTGTAATGCACAATATGGAATCGTATATGTGCTACATTTTATCAGTCTACGAAACATCTATTAATGCATGTGTCGGTACAAAACAGATTTATGTAGAGTTTACATATTATGTAAATAAATTATAGACCGCAAATAATACAAAATTACAGCTTAATATTTTTGATAGACATTGCAAAATCTATTTGTCAATCTTATTGGTACTAGAGTACAGATCAAGTTTCTCACAAATATTTATAACTATGACAATATAACAAAGGCGAATTACATTATGTCAGGGATTTTATTAGCATGTGTTTAATAAATCAAGAACCTTTTTTTATGCCATTTAAGGTGGCTCGGGACTTTTTGAAGTTTCTGTCAGAAGAGCCGTATTTTTTGTGTTATTTTAATCTTTACAGAGAATGAATCAAAATTGATCGACAGAAAAAATAGGGGGTCCCGGACCATTTCTTTTAAACAGGGATATAAAAGGGACCATTTTTCAAAGAAATGATAGGGAAATTAGGGGTGTTGATATATTTTTATCGGGAGATCAAAAAAACTGTCTGTGACACTATGATTTTATAGCTTCAGAGAATAAGAAAATAAAAAAAATATAGGTCACCGAGTACAACGTTACCTCTCAAATTAATTTTTCATGTTGGCAAGCATTTCCCATGGACATACTCAATCTTGAATTTGTATACACACGGAAAGTATTGTTAAAAGATTGTAATTTTCTTAAATTTTCCATTTATGCGTTTCCGTGGGTAGGTTTTATTCTTGAAAATCAATGTTTTTCCTATGTCTAATTAAAATAAGTGAATTCAAATATCTGCCATCAACATCAATTTTGTATGGATGATACATCTGATTAGTTACCACTTTTGAAGGATCATGGCAAGTTTCTTTCGGGTATCGGACTACTTTGAAGTGTCTAAACATGAGTCCAAAAAGAAATGACATAAATGCAGTGCCAATTTTTTCTTTCATTTGTGCCGATTGTTTTACAGGTGGATGTTATTTTTCATTTATGATTTTGGACCTCTTCCGTTTGCCTGTTGTAAAAATTTTATGAATTGTCAATCAATTGGGATTTACCAATGTTGCGTAATTTGCAGCTATAATGTTACTCCCACTTTAGCATGAAAGTTGATATACAACATTGAACGTTGGAACACTATCTATGATTAACCTTTCTTGTGAAAAGAATAACGTTTTCTAAATAATGCATGTTCATCACTTCGCTTATAGAAGAAGTTAAAATCTTTGTCATATGTCAAAATAAAAAGCAATGGCTTTGATTATTCTAAAGATCGTTTTATTACATATTAAATTAATATTTCATATGTCATTGCGATCTGTATTTGCTATACAAGATCTAGAATAACATAAACTTCATATATTTCGTTTAAAAAAGAGACATGGAAAATGCAAACATTTGAACAAAGCTGTTCACTTTTGATAAAAGCAACATGAGTAATACATCCCCATTTGTTTTGCGGTATTAAAGTTGGGATTCGCATTGTTCATGTTTTGTTTTCCGTGTAACTTTTATTTGTGGAAGTAGCTTATTTATTAGTCGCTTTTCTTTTATCATGTCTTTATTGCATGTATGGTTTTACTATTACCATCATTTATACTTTCTCGCGTCTTGTCCATCATAATATTTTAAAGAACATTCAAAAAAGAAAACAAAATGTTTTCACTGTAAGCTTGCAATATTGTATACACTATTATCTATTTCAAAAGACAATTCGTTCACCTCTATAAATCTTTTGTTACATGTCTCATGTTGATGGGTGGCTGTCTCATCAAATATCATGTCATATTGAACGCCATTTATATCAAAGTTGAAGCGGGGTTTTTGGGAGGAGGGGATTGGTACAATCATAAATATACAGAAGGAATGTATACATAAAACCTTTGTAAAGATGATTTATCTTTATTACATTTTTAAGGTGATAAATGAGTGTAATGTACAATATATCTTCAAAGAATAAGAACAAAAAATATAGGTCACCTCTTAAAATAATTTTTCATGTTGGCAAAAGCATTTTCCATAGAAATACACAATCTTGAATTTGTGAAAAGATTGTAATTTTCTTATATTTTCCATTTAAACGTTTCCGTGCGAACGTTTTATTCTCTAAAACCAACGTTTTTCCTATATCTAATTAAAATAAATGAATCCACATAGCTGCCATCAACACCACATCACCTATATGGACAAAAACATATATAGACAGAAAACGCCTCAATGTTCAGGAATTAGAGAGGCACACAAATGTATGGCAGCTTGAGTTATTTTTTTTATTTAAACCTTCCCCGTTTGAAATAGATTAGATTTTTATAGCACTATTACCTACCTTATTGTCTCAAATGAAGATGTTTAGGGCATTGAGGACCCAAAATTCTAAAAAGTTGTGCCAAATACGGCTAAGGTAATCTATTCCTGGGATAAGAAAAATAAGACGTCATTAACAGTCAGAACAAAAACATGACCTTCTGCAATGCCAAGATACAGTTAAGGACAATTTTTAGAGCTCCAAATTTGAATATGTATATAAAAATAATATGTAATTTGATTTTGTTATACCGAAATAAAAATAGATATTAAAACACACAAAAACAAATATTCAAAGATCTAAGTATAGTGTTTAAGTGTTAACTTTTTATAAGAAGTTAACTTAAAGGACCGATAAGTTTCCTCAGGTCCTATCTATAATTGTTGGGCTCCATAAATATAATAAGATTTCATCATTTGATATATAGATTTAAGAAAAAAAATTAAAAAACTTTGTAAGAAACTTTAGAAAACGTGACATGACCATTTCTGATAATGTCAGGACCAACATCGACAATGACAGGACCATATAAAAATGCTTGTAACTTTTTTTTATTTTTCAAAGGTTTTATCTCAGATTTGAAACATAAAATGCTATGTCATATTTTTAACCTAAATGTTACAAAAAATATAGATATTGTCTCAAAAACTTTCGAAAATTAACATGACCATCGCTGACTGACAGGACCAATTTAACCTCGACAATGACGTACAGGACCAAATGAAATTACCAATTACTCTTTTATTTCTTAGAATACTTCTCTGAAATTTGAAATATTAGAAAATTATACCATTTTATACATGAATATAATAAAAAAAAAAAGAGTATTTAAAGCTTGCTGTAATGTGACCTGGTCAACGTTGTCAATGACAGGACAATCCTCGACAATGACAGGACCAAATAAAATTACTTATTTATGCTTTATTATTTGTCAGAATATTCCTCTCAAATTTTAAATAATGACAATTTAGACCATTTCGCACATCATATAAGAAAAATATAAAAAAAAAGTATTGAAAGTTGTTGCGGTTATGTGACCTGACCAACATCGGCTATGTCCTGGCCGATGAAAAATCATAACTTTGATTCTTATTTTACTAAAATTTTTCAATTCTGATCCATAATTAGTAACTTGGGAAATCTTGACATAGCTGCAAAACGTATGTTGGCGTACAGAGAGTCACAGGACAAAAAGACACGAATGATCAGTATATCTGAGGGGGAGGACAGGGGGGTACCCTTCTCCCTTCTCCCACCCCTCTTCTCCTTTCTCCTACCCCCGTTCTCCTTTCTCCCATTAGAATAAAACATCTCCTTTTGAGATATTTTTTCTTGAAATATTAGATCATTTTTTAAAAGGAGAGATATTTTATTTTTTCTCCTTTCTCCAACTTTTTCTCCTTTCTCCCAGCCTTCCTCTCCTTTCTCCCTTCTCCCACCCCTTTCTCCTTTCTCCTACCCCCTGTCTCCCTTACCCCTGTCCTCCCCCTCATATCTAAGAAAGAGATCTTGAAATATTTACATGTTATTACATATAATCATTGTATAGTTTAAGAGATAGTTCATTAAACTATAGATAAATTAAGATTTATTGAATTATCATCATAATATTTCTTGACATCATGAAGTCCAATTTAAGCAACTTTGGAAAGGTATCAAACCTTTTAAAGTAGTCGGTGGAAATGTGTGCTTCAGTATATTTTATGAACAAATATTTAAAACTAAAAAGAAATCATGCACGCAAGGGTCGGACATACTTCAAGAAATGGTTATTTGTTCATTATTAGAAAAAAAATAATCAAGATATACCCTGCATATACTCGAACATTCCTTAAGTCATACATGGAAATAATTATTTTCTGTTTTGAAAATAATAATAAAACACTACATGAAAAATTATGTGATTTTAATTACTGTCATCACAATCTTTATTGGATTTATCAACTTATTTATGGCTTATGTCACACCTTTTGTTTGTTACCTTATAATTGTTACCAGAGGTGTCAGATTATGAACGGTAATTAATATACAAAAAATGTTGATTAATTGAATGAATGAATTATCTTTATTCTCTCAAACCAAATACATATAAAGTTACAGAGAAGATATAACAATGATATATATAAGATATACACGTGTGAAATATCAATCAATTTGATAAATATTTACACAAAAGATAAATAAAAATTTAGATGTACTAACCAGGAGGATAGACTTTCACATATATAGATTTTATAAATACAATATTTCTACAACTTTTAATACGTTTAATACAGACTAACGTTTTTTCCAATGTTAGTTTTTTCCCTTATTTGCTAAAAACTTAAATCATTCAATCTTAATGTGTGTGTTTTATTTTATTATTTTTAACCAGGATTTATATTGTAGGAACTATGGTCATTTCACGTTTTCGCAATAAAAATAAATCTAGATTTTTTTCTTTAATTGATATATTAAAAGATGAGATCTTATTATATTTTAATTCTGAGAACATTCCCGTTATAGGCAGCAATGGTCATTTCACGTTTTCGCAATTAAAAATCTAGATTTTTCTTTAATTGATGTATTAAAAGATAAGATCTTATTATATTCTAAATCTGAGATAATTCCCTTTTAAAATAAAAAAGTGAATATCATTTTTATTTGGTCCTGCTAATATTGTCGAGGTTTGTCCAGTCACTGTAAGTGTTGGTCAGGTCACTTTACAGCAAGCTTTTAATATTTTTTTCTATAATTATTCCTATGTTTATGTATAAAATGGTTAAATCTAATTATATCTCAAATTTCAAAAAAATATTTTTTAGAAATAAAAGAGTAATTAGCAATTTCATCTAGTACTGTCATTATCGAGGATGGTCATGTCAGTCAGCGATGGTCATGTCACATTTTCGAAAGTTTTTGAGACAATATCTATATTTTTTGTAACATTTAGGTTAAAAATATGACATATCATTATATATTTCAAATCTGAGATAATTACTTTGAAAAATAAAAAAGTTACAAGCATTTTTATATGGTCCTGTCATTGTCGATGTTGGTCCTGTCATTATCAGAAATGGTCATGTCACGTTTTCTAAAGTTTCTTACAAATTTTTTCAATTTTATTTTAAAATCTATATTTCAAATGATAAAATCTTATTATGTTTCAAATTTCAGAAAAATATTTTGAGAAATAAAAAAGTTATTAGCAATTTCATTTGGTCCTGTCATTGTCGAGGTTGGTCCTGTCAGTCAGCGATGGTCATGTCACGTTTTCGAATGTTTTTGAAATAAAATCTATATTTTTTATAACCTTTAGCTTTCAAAATATGACATATCATTTTATATTTTAAATTTGAGATAATTCCTTTGAAAAATAAAAAAGTTATTAGCATTTTTATTTGGTCCTGTCATTGTCGATGTTGGTCCTGTCATTATCAGAGTTGGTCATGTCACGTTTTCTAAAGTTTCTTACAAATTTTTTTAATTTTTTTTCTTAAATCTATATATCAAATGATGAAATCTTATTAGATTTCAAATTTGAGATCAATCCTTTGAGAAATGAAAAAGTTATTAGCATTTTTCATTTGGTCCTGTCATTCGGTCCAGTCATTCGGTCCAGTCATTAGTGTAACCCCAAAAACGAACTCCTTGGAAAATTAAAAAAAAAGTCCATTATAAAATGGCAAAATATAAAGCTCAACACATCAAATGAATGGAAACCAACTGTCTTTTCCTTGGTAAAAGTATTTCATTATGTAGAAAGTAGTGGATAAAACCTATGTTTATAGCTAGCTGAACATCTCGCTTGTATGACAGTCACATAAAATTTAAAGATTAACCACAGTGTGTGCACAAAAAATGTTCTTATACTTTAAAGATATTACATTGTATGATGCTTTAGTTCAAACAGAGACTACATTCAATTCAATGTAAATATCTTACGATTTCACACCACATCGGTACCATACGTTTTAAACCATAAAAGTAAAGACACGAAAACCGAGTTCTATTGGGACAAATATCTTTCAGATCCCAGTCAAATTAGAAGTAAGCATTAATATGTCACTGGTCGGTCTTAAACAATTATCAAAGTACTTTTTTTTAAACATCGATTTCATCATAATTAGAGCTCATGTATCTCGATTTTTCCGATCCCTTATTTACAGTATCTTGAGAAAAATCCAGTTCATATTGTTCATTTGTAACCTGTAAGTAACCGGTTTCTGGGATGGCATATTCATTCTGTGTATTGTCCAAAGCTGGAGCGGTATGATATCTGCAATGTATTACATTTTTTGTAAAAAAAAAACAATAAAAAAATAAGGAATTCGACCAAGAAAACACAAAATAAATTGGCACTCACTACTTTCCGATATCGTCAATTAAACTGTAAAACCTGATAAAAATCGTTTTGAGTTAGTATAATTTTAACTGTTTGAAGTGTACCGAAAAATATTATCATGTTATTTTTTTTTTAGAGTATCTCTGTGTTTTTAAGTTTTTATCACAAAATTATAGATAAAAAACTGATTTTGCTAGACAAAAAACATTTTCAAAATTGTAGTTTGGTTATTAATTAAGTTAAATAGGGTCATGTCATTTTCCTTGTTTGCCAAACTGGGTATTTCTTTAACTTTACAACACAGAAAAGTGTAAATAGGTTTACTACTAGTTATCCTTTTTTCGATTATCAGCTTCATTTAAAATACAAAATCCTAACATTTTTCTAAGGAAGAACGAAATGTATTTAACATGTTTAACACACCGACCGCTCCTCACATTTCAGTGGATCGAATACTAATATATAATTTCAAATAATAGCCGTTTGCGACATTTTTTTCATATTTTTCGTACATTGTCTTGCTTAACTTAATTTGTTTTTCGTCTGTTTTTCATAATCGATTACTGATATTTGAACGTTGATAAACTACTATCGCCTTTATTTATACTCTCACAAAAATACAATTTTGATATACAACAACAAACCACAACCACTAAATTATATGCTCTTAACGAATGCCATGCACCTACAGAATAAAGCGGGATTAGTGAAGTTTAGCATCCTACTAAATAACACTAATGAAGTAATGCGGGATTTGCAAGCGATATCTTTATGACAATTACAATATATGAAACAAAATTAACAAAGTCATGTTTATAGCAGAAATAAAACTAAATATTATTACTCACATTGGAATGGTCGGACATCTTTCATGTGGACCAATTATATGTATTACGTCTGAAATAAGACATACATGTAGTAATGTAGTTACATTTATATGGTCATTTTTATAAATTTGCTGTTGAATCATTCGAAATACTAAGGATTTTCTCATCCCAGGCATAGATTACCATAGCCGTATTTGGCACAACATTTTTGAAATTTTGGGTCCTCACTGATTTTCAACTGTATACTTGTTTTGCTTTTTAACTATCCCAGCTTGACTGGTGAGTCTTATGTAGACGAAACGCGCGTCTGGCTTATCAAATTATAAGCCTGGTACCTTAGATAACTAGTTACATGAATACTGATGACCATTGAAAGAACACGATTTGCATGATATTCCACTTTTGTAACACAAATGTTATGCATGTTAAGAAACTTTTTTTTAAAACAATAATAAAGCATGGCATCTATATTTTAATAGTAGTCAATCTTTAATTCCATTGTTTATTCTTAATTGACCGATGACTGTTTTCATTTGAATACCTCTTTCGTTGTCAAAAATCCAACATACAATACTAGACAAAAAAATCATTAGATTACGAAAAGAGTGTACCAAAGGATATCTAAAATAACATTTATCCATATGACACGTTTATTGTTTAGAAAAAAATGTTATAATACAATAAACAGCAATGGTATTGACTCATTGAAAGTAAATATTAATAATATATTCGATAGATTTTGTAAACCTTCATCGCTTTTCGGGTTAACTGTCACCAGGAACACTGAATAGCTATATAGAAATATTAAGAGCTATATAAAAAGAGGGACCCTAACAGGAATAGGCAACATCAGCTAAGGTCAACAATGCCTGAGGGATTTGGAACCTTCGTTTTTGATTAAAGTAGTACCTAACACTACAGGGAGATAACTCTGTAAAATCAGATAAAAGTTTTAATTCCGTTGTGTTGTTAAGGGAATATTAAGCTTTTCAATGATCAAAATAAGCGTTTTGCATACTGCTATATAACCAGTGTAATTTTTCTGATAATACGTTTGGTTCAAATTTTTTGAAATTTTTATAATTTTGTAAAAGAGTCAAAGTAAATACTTTGTCAAAATTTTAAGAAAATTAAACGAACCAAATTAATTTTAGTTAAAGCGTTATGTACTACCCTAATTACTTCATCAACAGGGAATTTTCTAAGACTACATGTATATCATAAATCATACCAGTACCAATCACTGACTACTGGTCTTAAGTACATGCAGTACAATGAGACAGTCTACTAGTAACTAAGAAAATATAAATAGTATAACATACATACTTTTACGTCGTATCCCTTTTGACATGATTACTGTTCCAGCTGTACTCAAAATAAATATTCCAATGGCAATAATACAAAACATCACTGTACGTAAATCGTAATAACCTGTCATATCTACACAAAGAATCATAATGCATTGTACTAATGAAAATGAAATCAACAAACATAAATAAAACAAATTAAATGAAATTTGAAAAATCAGTAAAATAGAACCGTAAAACAAAATTCATGTATCTGAATAAGATCACATACATTTAGGTTCGCAAAGCTGATGCAGGTGTCGCATGACAATATATGTATTTCATGTGTGTTTTTTAAATAGAATTAAACTGTATAGTAAGTAGAGTAGCTTTAAATGATAGATTCAGTTTATAATTCAGAGTTTTATGTATAATTCAATATTTTCATTTTTATATGCATATGACTTTGTATGACTGATTTTTTGAGAACTTATTTGGTAATATCCATTTGATATATGATATACAAAAAGCGTGCACATCACTGGAATATATTGAGTATTCAGTAACAATGTGTCATCGTCGGGCTAATTTGCTATTTTGACCTCTTCGATAAGCGAATCCTAAATTTAATCAGTATTGCATTGAATTGAGGTTGTCTTCAACAACAGCATGTATGCTTTGAATAAAATTCTAGATATACTGGATTTTATTTCATACATTTGGCCCGAGAACACAGTTATTTCGTAGTGCATTTCTTTTAGACAATATATTCAAATTAAAAAATCGCACCTGCTCTTTCTTAAAAAGATTTTTACAGTGTAGTGTACTACCAGTGAGACAAATAATATCAAAATTATAAAAACTTCTACCAGCTCTAACTTAAAATATTGACAATTCTGTGTTAAGGGAGTGTAAAATTCAGTTTGACAGCTTCAGACTTGAAAAAATTTTACCTTTTTACACTGGACCAAATCACTACTTAACATAAAGATTCAGCACACAATTTTTTTAAACATGTAATTACATCCCCCTACTTAATAGTTCATGCATTTAATATCAAGAAATAAATTGGGAAAGTGTTTCAAATAAAACATGCAAGTTATACACTGTTACACTAGGGACTATATTCGTAGACAACGAAAACCAAAGGACGATAACTGTGTCCTTGGACCATTTATGCACGTACGCAGTAAACAATAAATGATGTTCGCTACTTTGTTTCAAAATAATAAGCTTTTTAAAAGACTGGAACAATTATAAAATGATAGTTTATAAATATAGAAACCAAAAACGCAAAAAAATGAAGGGTATATGTGCTTATTTCCGAGACATAAGCCATTGAAAGTTTGTCGGGAAATACTTATCTCTAAACTTTTTCTAAAGTTTAACATTGACCATGTTGACACCCTTTTCTTTATAAAAAATGTTAAGAAATAACAAGGATTTTATAGCATTTTCAGATATAGATTGTTAAACTATATGTAATAAATCATGAAAAGAAAATTAGGGGTTAGTGTGGGAATAAACTCATCATAGATACCCAGGACTAAATTTTGTATATACACCAGACGCGCGTTTCGTCTACAAAAGACTCATCAATGACGCTCGAATCCAAAAAGGTTGAAAAGGCCAAATAAAGTACGAAGTTGAAGAGCATAGAGTACCAAAAGTCATAAAAGTGTTGCCAAATCCAGCTAAGGTAATCTATGCCTGAGGTAGAAAAGCCTTAGGTAGCACTCCACAGTTAGTTGTGTAGTTTCGCATTTTGGCCCCTGTGGATTTTTCAAATATGAGAGCTAGTGTGCAATAAAATTCATTTTTGGACAGTTGAGTATTTAAATAGCCTTTGTATTGGATTTATATGAACATCAATGGTATGTAATGTATGTAATATAGGCTTTTATCTGTATGACAGTCCGTATTTGCATGTCCATACCCTACATTGGCCCGGCAATTATTGTTGTTTTTTTCCAACTTTTTATCGCACGAACTTTGTGATTGGATTTTACTAAAAAAAATGAGGCGAAGAACACCCATTTTTCATTTGATCATTAGGAAGATTAATGTAAACAGTTTTTAAAAAGGTATCACTCAAAGGCATTGAAATTCTAGTTTGATCCAAATTTTGGAGGGATATGTGACATGTTCACCCCCTTTTTGCAATATTTTATGGTAAATGAATGCAGAATGTTGCCATGGATACATATAAAAGGAATTAATTTTCACCCTTTTAACTTTTGAAACTCAAATCTTTGGAAGATACTGATTACATACATATGCACATGTACAATACAAACAGTTAGGTTAATGTATTAGACATCCAGGAATAGGAGATGATAAAACATTTTGTGGCTCATTTTTAATCTTATTTTCTAACTGTGGAGTGCTACCTTAGTATTTCAAAAATTCTAAATTTTGTGAACAGTTAATTTATAAATATAACCATATCAATGATAATAATATTTTAATGACACTGCATTGATAAAACCTGAGGATTCCAATTATCTGGCAAAATTCAAAAACAAGAGTAGCGAACATCCTTAATAGCTTAATATCGGTAATACTACATATCTTACCTTGTGAACCTAATTTATTTACTTCAAAGAAGAGTCTTGATTCACCAAATGGATTTTGGAGAAGTAAAACGTATATCCCAACTAAAGATGATCTGATTGACAAATTAGCAGTATACCCATCACATGCAATGCTTGTATTATAAAGAATGAGTTCAATGGTGTTTCTTTCTAGCGTTTGGAACCGGTCTGTGGAATTGGTCAGTGTCTGGTTAGAATGTTCCCAAGTGAGCAATGTCTCATCAGGAGAGTAAAATGTCGCAGAAAGTGTTGTAAGTTGTTCCCGAATAACATCCGACGAGATTATCATTGGGGAAGCTCAAATGAAAAGCAAAAACAATGTATATAATATAGTTACCATGAAACAGAAACAGGTTGTTCACTATTTTAATAAGCGGGTGAGCTAAGAAGTTGGAATATTCACCACAATCTTATTTTTAATAATTGCTTTTACCATTGGTGACTTCGAGTTCGTGTTTTGCATTATTTCTGGCATTTATTGCATGAACTTTTAAGAAGTTTTTTTTTAAAGAGAGGTTTCCCACCAAACACGTTTTCTGTATTTTTTTTAGGTATAAGATACATTTATAAATAGGTCATGGTGACTGCCTTTGGCTTGAAACACTGTTCTTAACCGGTGAGCATTCGTCCTCAATCATTGATTTGAATGATAACTTCAATCAAAATATGAAGCAGTTTTCATGACCATATCCCTCTTTAGTTATCTATAATCTGTTTTGGTTTATATGCTAACACGGTAAAAAAAAGTTTGACATTTGGGAGAAACAGATGATTAGTGTTGTTCAAAATAGGTTTCATCCGTCCGATACTTTACACCGGATTTACACGTCCAAATTTTTATGCATTGTAGTACTTTACACCTAAATGTATTAATATAGCGTTTAAATAAAAAATATTGAAGACCTACCATTAACGACAAGAACAATAGTTTTATTCGCAATTAAAGCTGTATCTCCATATTTGTTCCATGCTACACATATGTATTCTCCGGCATTCTGGTAACTACATGTGTCAACCTCTAAAATTGAATTTATTTCTTGCACGGATCCGTTTAAACTGCGTATGAATGTCCCATTGAAATAGTGTATCCATGGGTTAAACCCGTATACAGGGAGTCCTGTATTAATAGTACACGTCAATTTAACCGATGAGTTGTTGCATGTAACTGTTTCTTCGGACTGTATAATCGGTGGACCTAAAACAAACTTCTTGATAAAATAAAGAACATTGAAATACATCCGTAACAGGTTTTGAAAGACCTGAAAATGTAAATACTATGTGGATGAAAACATATGTCTTGCATACGCCTTAAACAGCATGTGCCAAGTATGTTGTTCAGCGGTAAAGGTAGATAATTATTCATGATTTGAAATATACTTTTATACTTGTCAAATAAAGGCAACAGTAGTATACCGCTGTTCAAAACTCATAAATCCAGGGACAAAAAACAAAATCGGGGTAACAAACTAAAACCGAGGGAAACGCAGATATGCCTCATTTGTAAAACCAGGAAGAGTGCATCATCAAAGGGTTAAAGAAATTAAATACACAGAATAAGTCAAATGTCTGTCCAGTATCCTAGTAAAAATAATAGTGCAACTCGAAAAGCATTATTACTATTGGAAATAACAATATATGATAAACGAAAGGCAAAACACACCCAGGACATACATATTCTATCAATGTATAAAATCAGTGTGTGTCTTCAATAAAAAAAAAATCCCCTGAATATCAAATTGAATTTCTAGAATACACCAAACTGATCTTCAGGACTGAATGGTCAACACTGACTTGTTTTTGACTGTTCCCCATGTCTTTTTACGACATATTGTACCATTGTAGTGGGCATATATTCTATAGCTTCGTCTTATAAAACTTGTCACTGATTGCATACCCAACACGAGCAACACGACGGGTGTCACTAGAGAACCAGGTATGCCGACCCTTCCAGAACACCACTGATCCATTTTATTTTAATAAAGGTTTTCTGTATAGTGGTCTGAAGAATAGTGTTTGCCTTTTTGTATGTTTTTTCCTTATTGGCCATGATTTTGGTTTTTTTTTCCATTGTACTAACCTGAAGCCGTTGAGACATATACCATGCATAATGACGAGACAAAATTTATACAATTCTTATGTCAAAGTAACTTTTTAACTTCCATATATGTTTATCTTTACGTACCATACACAATCAACGAAACAGTTTTATTCGCAAAGGTTGTGTTGCCTTGATATCTGTTATAGGCTTCACATGTATAATCCCCAGTATCATCATGACTGCAGGAATTGAATTGCAAAATTGACTTTGTATGTACCATTTCCCCTTCTAAATGTCGAATTAATGTGCCATGTCTGGAATGTTGCCAATTGTTGAACCCGAATAAAGGGAATCCGGTGTCAATTACGCAATACAAAGTAACTGCAGAGGAGCTTTCACATCTTGTTTCCTTGCTAATGTCAATGATTGGTTTTCCTTTAAATAGCAAACATCAAGAATTAAGTTTCACAAAACATTATTTTCTTGGTATTGATTATGATTAGTAAAGACTTTATGTATAACACTCAATAATCATCTCTGAATTGTCATACTGTATGCACAACACATACTTTGTTGTACATTTCGCCTCGATTTATTACAACAAAATATAATATTTGATTATTACCCCTGTTCCATTTTAAAAGACATGATTGCAAATATGTTTACTAGTGATAAGTGATCATGAAACTAATATAACAAAAGACAATATAAAGCTCGCCTTCTTAACCGATTGTATAACATTTTTACTATAATAATGTTATATCAATATAATCTGAAGGTCGGGAAATGGTCTTAAATTTATTTTTGTCCATCTTATGAGTTAAGCCTTTTTCAACTGATTTTTATAGTTCGTTCTTATGTTGTACTGTTATACCACTGTCCCAGGTTAGGGGAGGGTTGGGATCCCGCTAACATGTTTAACCCCGCCACATTATTTATGTATGTACCTGTCCCAAGTCAGAAGCCTGTAATTCAGTGGTTGTCGTTTGTTTCTATGTGTTACATGTTTGTTTTTCGTTCATTTTTTATATATAAATAAGGCTGTTAGTTTTCTCGTTTGAATTGTTTCACATTGTCATATCGGGGCCTTTATAGCTGAATATGCGGTATGGGCTTAAATTATTGTTGAAGGCCGTACGATGAACTATAGTCGTCAATGTCTGTGTCATTTTGGTCTCTTGTAGACAGTTGTCTCATTGGCAATCATACCACATTTTTTTTTTTATATTAAATTGATGACCGTTCTTTTCATCCAACGAAAAGGATTTTGACAAATACTGTTACATGTATAAAGAAAAGATATCCGACTTAACATCTGACATCAAATGATTGATTGACAACAACTTGATAGACTGACGCATATGTTTTGTTATATTTTTCATTAAGTGGTCAATGTCGGGGAAACATTTGATGACAATTACTTGAACACAATGAGTTTTTTTTGAAACATCAAAATTAAAAAAAAAATCATATGTATCAATCCATTAAAGAAAGAGCAAACCATATTGTAACAAAATCAATCTTTGGTACATATGTTTTAGAGACCTCAGGCTATTGAAAACAAATAGTAAAGGGTATCAGTGTATCTTGTTATCTTAAATTTTAGATTAGCAATTTAATTTTAGATTACATATCTATCTTAGGTATCTTAGGGAATTCAAAATATTTTGTTTTAATTGAAAGGTGTTTCTGTTGCTGCTTTTTTTTAATCAACCATCATTACATTGGTTATGCGTAGTTCACTTTTTATAGAACATGCATATTTCTTTCATTTAAATACATGAAGTATATTTATTTCATTTATATTGTTTAATTTTATCATTCTGGTAGTGTACAGAAATGTGACGAAAGATAACAGAGGAACAGTCAAACTCATAGAAAAAATAGAAATAAAGTGACAACGCCATGGCTAAAAATAAAAAGACAAACAGACAAATAAGAGTACAGAAGACAAAGCATCAAAATTAAAGACTAAGCAATACGAACCCCACCAAAATCTGAGGGTGATTGTCGTGTTGCTTATGTTATTACAAATCCGTTAAATAGTGTAATTCGGTAAGTCACAATCGTGAAAAGGGAAGGGAACATATCCGATATCATCTGTGAAACTGTTATTCCATAACGGTCAACCAACTCGTAATGGCGTCCGTACAATTTACGAAGAGATGATTTCAACTTCACCATTTGGAACTCTTGATTTAAGTGGTTTTTTTTTTGTGTGCAGCAATCCTCGATCAAGGAAATCATGATAGGAAAAACAAGCAATTTTGTGATCGTGTCTTTTAATATGGCTATTTGATTTGATTTTGTTGTAATAGTGAATGTTGAACTACGGTTTTCTATCAATATGCGAGAATTATCATTATAACCATTATCTATTGCTGAGTATATGGTATAAATAACAATGAATAACACATTTCATTTTTTTTTAAACTTGGTACAATTAATAGATTTATTTATGAATATATACTTACTACTGATGGCAAGTGAAATATCAAAATTTCCCATAATTCCGTCTACATTTATACTACATCTACAGGTTTTGCCATCATGTACCACGTGTACATTGCGCATAATAACAGAGTAATATTTTGTTGAATTAAACATAGAAACTCTTCTGCTTTTAGGTTCTACCTTGCCAAGACATTCCCATTCGAAAGTAATTTGCGTCGACAAAGTTTCCACCATGCAGGTAAATACAACATTGCTGCCTGATCGAAATGGTATCTCAGGCTTGGTAGTAATTGTAGGACCTAGGAAGTCTAAAACGATGACGTGTAATTTAAGTAAAACATTACTACAAACATATTCTAGTAATGCTATAAAAAGTTTAACTTTACAAGTTATGAAATGACGACATACTGGATGTCAATATTTCAGTACGAAGACAAATGAGTTAGATTTCGATTGGTTCAATTGACTTTCCTATTGTCGCCATGACTGCGGTTTTTATGTTAAAAACAGGAAATTTCTATTTTCAAGTATCTTCATGTCCTCTTTTTGCTGTAAGAATTCATAGGTCATGTGAAAATTTAGTTTTATCAATATATGTATACAAGAATGCAATTAATCTTTAATGGTTGTCTATTTGAAGCCAATAACCTGATTGTATAGGTCAAACTCTTTCTGTTGTATTGTATTTTGAATTTTAATCAAAACGGGCACCCTCTTATGATTATTTTTTTTATTTAATTCAAGGATGACTTATGTACAAGAATTTTCGCCATTTGTAAAAAAATTTATTATGACTTCGTGAATTCTCAACCTTTAAATGTTACGTCTTTATGCCATCAGAAAAATGGTGCAGGTATAATCTAGGTTAGTGGTCAGATGATTTATCTGATAAAAATGGATTTGCGTTGATTGCTCCAAGTCGTTCTACGATCAAAGTAACCAGATTTTGTGAGAAAAAAAATTCAGACAAAGAAGGATCGTGGATTGGCTCTTTGTGTCAGAAGATAAGATTTCTTGATTGACAACATATTTGTTCCGTTCGGAGGACGAGTTTTTCAACAGACTGTCGGCATACCAATGGGAACAAACTGTGCCCCTCTACTTGCTGACTTGTTTCTTTATTATTATGAGGCTGACTTCATGCAGGAACTTCTTAGGAAGAAAGATAAGAAGTTAGCAATATCCTTTAACTCTACTTTCCGCTATATAGATGACGTTCTTTCACTAAACAATTCAAAATTTGGTGACTATGTGGAACGCATCTATCCCATCGAATTGGAGATAAAGGATACTACAGATACAGTTAAGTCAGCTTCATATCTTGACTTACATCTAGAAATTGACAATGAGGGTCGGTTGAAGACAAAACTTTACGACAAAAGAGATGATTTCAGCTTTCCAATTGTGAACTTTCCATTTCTAAGTAGCAACATTCCAGCAGCACCTGCATACGGGGTATATATCTCTCAATTGATACGATATTCCCGTGCTTGCATTTCCTATCATGATTTTCTTGATAGAGGGTTACTGCTCACAAGGAAGCTATTAAATCAAGAGTTCCAAATGGTGAAGTTGAAATCATCCCTTCGTAAATTTTACGGACGCCATCACGAGTTGGTTGACCGTTATGGAATAACCATTTCACAAATGATATCGGATATGTTCCTCACGTCGTAACTACAATCCCCTTCCCTTTCATGAATTTGACCTACCGAATTAGACTATTTACCGGATTTGTAATCACATAAGCAACACGACGGGTGCCGCATGTGGAGCAGGATCTGCTTACCCTTCCGGAGCACCTGAGATCACCCCTAGTTTTTGGTGGGGTTCGTGTTGTTTATTCTTTAGTTTTCTATGTTGTGTCATGTGTACTATTGTTTTTCTGTTTGTCTTTTTCATTTTTAGCCATGGCGTTGTCAGTTTGTTTTAGATTTATGAGTTTGACTGTCCCTTTGGTATCTTTCGTCCCTCTTTTATGCATCCGAGCTTTTTATATTGCCATTTGTTAAGGGCTTTTCTGTTGGAATTTACCTTGGAATTCAGTATTTTTGTTTTTACTACGAACATGATTTTGAAAAACGTCTTTGTATCATCATGTTAATGCATTGGACCAATAGTTTGTTAAAACATGGATCTTAGAACTGAAATCTTTGATAACAAAAGGATCTGCTGATGTCTTAATGACAGACCAGCGTTCATGATGTATGTGCCCTTTAAATGCATACACAAGGCTGTTACGTTTTGAATGATGATTTCGGTTATTTCTTTTTAAATTTAAACCAAAATTTAAATCAACCTTTTTTCGATAATCCTATAATTTGAAAAGAACTCATATGGTGTAGTTAAATTTATAACTGGTATGGATTTATTGCCTCCGTTCTTCACATCGTCCGTTATCTTCTTTTTTAATAGTTTTTACATTAATTGTTATATGAAATCCTACTTGAACGGAATAGAACTAAAAATTGAATTGTTGAACGATTCGGTATTTTTAACCCTATATACAAATAGCTTAAACTACAGAGGATTGAATCACTATCCATGCTTTTTCCTCTTTGGATTTGTATGTTTCAAATTAAGTAAGTTGTACATATATTATAAATTGCTTCTGAAAACGATTATGACGATGACTGAAGATACTTTGCCAAAGATAAATGAAGATAGATAACAGTTATTGGTCAATGCGACAAGAACATTTAAACGTTCCTTATTTGTGAGAGTCATATGAGTATGCAGCTAGATTGAATTATTAATGGTGATGGTTTGGGAATTATGTTATATTCAAATGCTTAGAAGTTGATAGAGAAATACAATGTCACTATTCTTTTCAAAGAAAAATGTTTAGTTTTTCGATATACTTTTTTTAATGTTTTTTTTCTGTCCAAATAGATATCCTTCTTTATTACTTTCTAACTTTGATTTACACTCTAAACGAATCTTACACAAAACACTGCTTACCGATAATGTTAACGCTAATGCTGTCTGAAACGGATCCATATGCATTAAATGTCATCAAACATTTGAAATTCACCACACCAACATCTTGAACGACATTGTATGTATAACTGTACCATAATCCACGACTTGAGCAGACACATACATCAGGAGTGCATTTTGTTACTCGATCACCGTAAAAACACTCCCCATCCAATAAAATAATCGTAGTATATGATTTTCCATCTATGTGAATACTTGCTTGATTTGCAATAGGTATGTTGTATGAGGAACAGTTTAGTTTTAAATTACCCAAACGTTTAACTTTTGCATTCCCAGAGAGTTTGACAAAACCTTGTGCTGTGAAACCTTAAAAGAAAAAAAACCTACTGACAAATGCAAATAACTAAATTGGAAAGTATAAAACGAATAGTGCTAATTATTGAATTGTGTGATACTTCCCCTTTTCTTGTCCTCTACATGAGTATTTTTTTTTCAAATGTAAAGCATTTTAGTCAGTCACACGTTTTTATATGTTTTTTGATACGTTCAGGTATTTCACATCCAATTTTTTATGGAAATATTCTTTATAAAGCACAAAAATGTCAGTATTCACGTCAGAAACTAACAAAACCTTTAAATAGACTAAAGGATATAGTTACGATACTGTTGTCAGGTCATTAAAGATTGCATATTTTGGCATCAATATTAATTCACTTTTTGGGTTTTTGCATCGAAACTAAACACATTATTTTATTCAAAAACCAGTTGATGGCATGACACGGGTTATGTTCTTTTCATATATGTTATGATGGTATGATACTAAACTAAAGGATTGTGCCTGATATTCATATGATAAAATCATATTCTTTCAATCAGTTTAATTGAAGTTTAATTGAAGTCTTGAGCTGGCATGTCAGTTAACTGCTAGTATTCTGTTGTTATATTTATGTATTATTGTCATTTTGTTTATTTTCTATGGTTTCATCTTCTGATATCAGACTCGGATTTCTCTTGAACTGTATTTTAAATGGGCGTATTGTTATGCGTATACTTTTCTACATTGGCTAGAGGTATAGGGGGAAGGTTGAGATCTCATAAACATGTTTAACCCCGCCGCATTTTTGTCAGGAGCCTCTGGCCTTTGTAAGTCTTGTATTTTTTTAATTTTAGTTTCTTGTGTACAATTTGGAAATTAGTATGGCGTTCATTATCACTGAACTAGTATATATGTGTTAAAGGACCAGCTGAAGGACGCCTCCGGGTGAGGAATTTCTCGTTACATTGAAGACCTGTCGGTGACCTTCTGCTGTTGTTTTTTCTACGGCCGGGTTGCTGTCTCTTTGACACATTCCCTATTTCCATTCTCAATTTTATTTGACATTTAGAAGCTGTTATTTGTAATTTGGAAAGAAAAGACTACATTATCAATGCTATCTGATTAACGGTTTTTTTACAGAAAAAGAATAGTCTTGGAACGTCAAAGTTATGAAGTGTTCTCTCTCAAATTGTACGTTTTATATATTTGTGATGTGTATTTCATATTTGAGAGTATCTCAATGTATTTAACTTGTTAAACCTTTGACCTTTTATGTATTTAAATTGATTTTTACATTGATACCTATGGATTATCGGATTTCTCGAGTCAAGAAATTATCAAATATTTCGGTGATGACTCTTAAATTTACATTATAACTATCAAGATTGGAAAAATCCGATAATCCACTGGTAACTATGAAAACATTTGTTTATTTTATGACTAAAACAATAAATCTTCATTCTTTGTTAAACGAGTTCTTTTCACATTTAACAAAGTTGTCAATTTCATTAGGACCTTTTTTGATTCATCCAGTAAGCTAATAAAGTTGACGATCCTTCGACTCAACTAACCATCTTATTAGATCACCGATTACCACATTTTTATTCAATTTGTTTATACAATGAGTTCAGCAAGGGTTAAATTGCCATAGAATAGAGAGAAAAAAATATATAGATCTACAGATAACCACTTACATCTTTCAATTTGTAAAGTCATAAACATCCCCAGTGGGGAAAGGGGGGGGGCTTATTTCGTGGAAAAGATGCTGTTGTATTGTTGGTTGTTTGTCCTCTAAGCTTAGTATTCAATAACATTGGGTTTGTTTGTATTGTTGTGTGTTTATTTGTCATTCTTCTCTCTAATTATATCAATGTGATGTTTGATATAATAGAAGATATATATCTTACTTGTTTGTATTGTAATTTAATTAAAAAAAGGTATGATACAATATTTATTAGATCATAATTTTCATATGAATATATAGGTTTGATGCAAATTGGTAGTATAATAAGAACATGAGTGCTGTTATCCTCCCAGTTTAGGTAACAGATGATGTAGTTTTTTTTTTATTTCTTACTCTCGTATGACAGTGGTTTTTTTAAATTATTGTATCTTATAGTATGTCAAATGTTACCTGTACTTACATGACAGCAATGCATTAACCAACAACAAAGAGAGGAGTTTTCCCATATTTACAGTTCATATGCATTTAATGTTTAATTCACTTTTCTAAATTAATGTTTCCTTGTGAATAAAGCAATTATTTTATTTAAACATTATTTCCTGTCATGATTTTTTGAAATTGTAATTGATTACATTGAATTATACGTTTGCACTTCCTGAAATGATTACTCGTGCAATTTTGGGTCACGTCAATTTAACATGTTAGTATTTCATAAAATCGTGTTTCAACATGATCTCTGTGGTCAAATATTCCTTTAAAAAAATGATTTTCAAAACTTGTGGTTAAGCAACATTAGCTAAGACGTGAACTCTGATAAGATAATAACAACAAAACAAAACAGCTGTGTATTTGATCGACATGTGCTGGGAATTGTATGAGTACGATTACTAGGTGCTGACATCTTTTAACCATGTAATAAAATTATAGACTTTATAATTAAGCGGGACGTAAAATTCATATGTGAAAGAGTTTTTGAAGAAGGTGTGTAAATAGGATCAAACCTATTATCGCTGAACATGTATTTTGCAAAAGATCGACATTTCTCAATCGAACCGTACCAACTAAGCGGGGTTAATTGAACTTAAAATATTGGTCCTACGACATAAGCTGTCTGCTGTTTATACAGAACGATTTATTGAATATAATTACAAGTCATGATAACTGTTGATAAACGAGCAGTAGTACACAAACACTTGATCACTAGTATGAAAAGTTATTTTATAGAGGTTTTTGAATTTGCAACTAATGATCATATTCATCATACGAACTAAGAAACAAGTTTTTTTAGGCAGTGAAATTACATCCTGATAATATTCATTAAATACTTATCATTTTAGCAGTATAACAAATATATCTAAAAAGTACGCGCTTGGCGTAGCATCTTGTGAAATATTAACGAGAATTAACAGTTCCTTTCTTAATTATGTAAATAAGAAAAAAAGAAAAATATAAGAAAAAAAGTTAAATATCAAACAGTAAAATCATTTATAAAAGCTAATTTCATGAACAGACTACATTAGATGTATTTGGCAAAATGTTTAGGAATTTGTGGTCCTCAGTGCTCTTCAACTTCGAACTTTTTGGGGTTTTTTTAACATTTTTTTATTGGAGCGTCACTGGTGAGTCTTTGGTAGACGAAATGCGCGTCTGGCGCAAATAAAAATAAATCATGTTATCTCTTATGAGTTTATTCAATATTCCACTGCAGCAAGGATTAAATTTTGATCGCATTGTAGTAAATCAACTGAAAGTCTAGTAATATTAACAACATGTGATCATTATTTTGTAATCTAATTACAATAAAAAGCTAATAGTATGTATAAGTTTTTTTTTGCTATCGGAAATTGGATTGATGTTGGAACGAGTAGATGTTAGGTGTCACTTTTATACAAAACTTATTATATTTATTATAAGTTCTGGTAGAAAAATGGTTGTTCAGTCTATCATTTTTCCGTTTAGCTAGGTTGCTGTTTTTATATGAACGTTAACATGTTTTATTTAAGCTGCTATTGAAAACGTTTTATGATGTCAAAAAATAGTAATTGTGTCCGATTTTTATTTCATAGAGGTTTTTGTTCGGTAACAATATGTTTTTAAATCACTCATTATAAGAAGATAGAAGATGAAAACTCAAAATTTAACGATCTTGTACATTACACCTACCAGCAGTTTGCATATAGGAATCAAAACTTATACTTGTAAAAACTTAAAATCTTGTACAAGGTTAAATACGTAAATATAAAAAAGAAGATGTGTTATGATTGCCAACGAGACCACTCTTTACAATTAAGAGACCAAATAACACAGAAATTAACAACTATAAGTCGCCGTACACAAAGCCCATACCACAAAGTCCTCTATAACAACAACCACTGATCTACAGGCTCTTGACTTGAAACAGGAACAAGCAAACAGAATGTGGCTCGGTTAGACATGTAAGAGGGATCCTAACACTCCACCGAACATTGGACAGTGGTGTAACAGTACAATATAATAACTAACTTCACAAATCAGCTGAAAAGGCTTAACTAATAAGAAGGATACAAATAAAAATACATCTAACAAATTACTATTATTTCTGTGTCATTTGGTCTCTTGTTGAAAGTTGTCTTATTTGCAATCTTATCACATTTTTCTCAATCTTAAAATAGCTTGATATTTCAACAATATCTGATAAGCCTATTCTAGAATACTGATCTAACAAAAATGTATTAGCTGGGGCAGAATAATTGTACACTTAATATATGCTATGATAGTTTCAAAAGAAATTATAGTGATATTATAAATGTTCGAAAACGGGGTGTTCTACTACAAGACATTCCAGATTCAAAGTCACACTTGATAATGTCAAAAGCAAGGAGACGATGAGTTGATTATTAATACTACAATTGAGAAATCTTTAGCAGTATGAAATCAATAACGGTAACGCAAACCATGATCGAGTCCTTAAAACATAGGATATATAAGTATGTATATAAAATCTTTAGCAGTTATTTGACCAACTGGAATATACATCAACTTTGACAGAGGAATATTGGAACTTTTGAACTTTTGCTTCTTTCAAGTGTTATGCTATAGACTACCGATTTACGTACATTTGTTACAAATGACTTCAATATCTACGAGATAACTTAAACTTTCTATTTGGAAACATCGGTTTAAACCTTCATCGTAAGTGTCAGCAGAGTCATGCTATAGATACAATCCATGATAACCGTGTCAACTGGAATATATACATATTCTTGAATGTAGCAACATAGAAGAATAAAGTTCAAAATACTATTGTTCTGATTGATCTGCAATATTTCTTGTTGATGCTTCAAAAAAGGGTACTGCTAGAGTCCCCTTCTAATATAAAGATTGCAATAGACAGAGGAAATATTTCGCTTTAGTTTAATTCTGATAATGTCTAAACTCTTTTCTAAGTAATCGATCCTCAGTTTATACGTGATATACATGTACATAATTTTCAATATAAATAAGAAATAAAAAAAACACTTATTACTTAATATCGACAATACATTTAACAAATGTACATACAACAAGCTATCTTAAGGTACAAATACTACTGGCATAATATTCATTATAAACTAGAGGCTCTAAAGAGCCTGTGTCGCTCACCTTGGTCTATGTGAATATTAAACAAAGGAAGCAGGTGGATTCATGACAAAATTGTGTTTTGGTGGTGGTGATGTGTTTTTACATCTTACTTTACTGAACATTCTTGCTGCTTACAGTTATCTCTATCTATAATATACTTGGCCCAGTAGTTTCAGTGGAAAATGTTAGAAAAAAATTTAACAAAACTTTGCTTTAATTTGGCTATCTATAATAATATTCAAGATAATAACCAAAAACAGCAAAATTTCCTTAACATTACCAATACAGTGGCAGCAACCCAACAATGAATTTTACCCCCATGTCAGATTTGCTATAAATGCTTTGGGTTTTGAGTTATAAGTCAAAAACTGCATTTTACCCCTATGTTCTATTTTTAGCCATGGCGGCCACCTTGATTGGTGGGCCGGGTCACCGGACACATTTTTAAAACTAGATACCCCAATAATGATGGTGGCTAATTTGGTTTAATTTGGCTTAGTAGTTTCAGATGAGAAGATTTTTGTAAAAGTTAAGAGACTACGCCGGACGACGACGACGACGGACAACGGACGCAAAGTGATGAGAAAAGCTCACTTGGCCCGTCGGGCCAGGTGAGCTAAAAAGAAACAAATTAATGGCGATAATCAAATTATCAGGTGTAAACATGTATCAAAAACAAATTTGTAAAACATTTGAATAAGATACAAAATGATATAAGCTCAATAAATGCTACAACAATGTTACATGTAAAATGTGTCAAATATTAGGACTTTGCATATCTTAATTGAGATAATAGGAATATTGTATAAAATACTAAGTCGTAGAAAGAGAAAGTACTGGTATTATAGTTGCTTTATTATAATAGGATAATTGTTTCAAAGGAAAGGTATTGTATACATTGTATTCTAATACTGCATATTTTTTTGGGAAACAGAACTTAAACGCTGTAAAGGTATATTTTTGTTACAGCGATTTTTATATGCAACTTATTTAAGAAGCATAATCAATATCAAGAGAAAGTATAAATGTACAGGTACTCTAAACCACTGCTTAGAAGAATTCAGTAGACTGCCTTTTAACATATTTTATTGTGCTCATATTATATTTATCCATGGTTTGACTTTCATGCAAACAATGCAAAGGGATTGATATATATTCGGTATGAAAGAAATAGTTTCTTCTCTATTGCATTTGGTTTCAAAGATTAATTTTTGAATTGAAAAATGTAGTAATGATGTAGAAATAAGAAGATGTGGTATGCGAGCTAGCAGTTTTCAAATGTCTTGCAAACAATTGATTAATATACGTAAATCAAGAACACATGGGAATCAAAATTGAGTACAGTTTTTTTTTACAAAGAGACATCTACGTCAAGGCTCATTTTACATGTACACATGTAGTACAACTTTCGACAAACGTCTTCTGCTTTGCACTTTTGCATTGGAAAATATATATATAGAATGAATTTCATTTGTAAGGTTTTCATAGTTTTACAAAAAATCTTGTGTCTAATCATTTATTCGCGGCTCTAAATTTACAAAAAACAAAATACTTATTGTCTCCCACAAAAAAATAATTCATCTTTACCAAATAGTGAGAGACAACTCAAATAAAGTTATTTTAATGAAAGAATGTGATATGAATTTACCTACTTTACAATAAATTTTTAGAGCTATTTTTTCATATTTGATCTAAAAATTCTTTTGCTTCATTTTTCATTGTCCTTTTACAAAATTGGGTTTTCTATGCGTAATGTATACACAATCTGAATATGTTGTAGTTTTTTTGTGGCGTTCGTGATGTTTATTTTTTAGCTGTCTATGTTGTGTCATGTGTGCTGTTGTTTGTTTGTCTTTTTCATTTTTAGCCATGGCGTTGTCAGTTTGTTTTAGATTTGTGAGTTTGACTATTGCGTTGGTATCTTTCGTCCCTCTTTTGTACAATCTGTTATTGGAAAATAAGCATTCATTCCTTTATTTTTTGTATTTTTGAAAAAAACATGATATAAACTACATTTCGGTAAATTTTCAAAACCTTCTTTCTGCTTTAAGTTAGACAAAATCCATCTCAACTTATAATTTAGACAAGTAAGATTGTTATAAAAAGCAACATAACATGCATTGAAATGGCAAATACTGTTACATGTATTAAGCATTTTCAAAACAAAACATAGAAAAAATATTACACTTTTATCGCACAAATCGGTGTGGAATTGGTATTAATAACGAAGCATGGGGAACTATTCTGAAATTTACTGTTTCGATATAGAAAATCTTTAAAATCTTTATAGATTTAATGTAACAAAAGGAGGTCATACTGATTGATTTGTTATTGTGAGCAACAACGGATGGTGCATTCGTCCTTTCAAAGCGATGCCGTTTTTAAATTCCAAAGTCAAACTGCAACCTTATATATAACATACATGTAGTAACCGTTTCTGTAATATTTTATTCACTTTGGAACACTTTTTTTAACGCATTTTTTGCTGTTTCAATGTAAACGGCGGCCATCTTTAACCATTTAATAGCAAGGTGCACAATTTAACATCGGGCTCCTCATTCCTCATTATAGTAAAGTTCAATCAACATCAAAGTCCTAGAACAAGCGCACTTAACCTGTGTGGAATAAGAAACATTTGGAATTGCTGGCAATAACAGATGACACCCTCGTCTATCCATTGCCAGGGTAACGGCAGCCATTTTAAAAATTCCCAATTCGAAAAGCGCATCTATAATTAATGACAAATTTTTATTGTAAGGTTTGTTGAAGCATTTTAACTATTTTTAACTTTTTGCTGTTCCAATGGCTACAAGTTATTAATCCATAAACATGCTACAAATCAAAGAATCTTTTTATCAGCATACCACATTTTTTTATTTTTTTTTTTGGTAAAAGTAACACATTATTTGTGTAATGATATATACTTGTTGCAATGCATGTAATACCCAGTCTTCTGAGTGGTCTTCTGGTACATCAAACGACCGTCAGGACAAAAATATGTCTGCTTCTTTTGTTTGAGTATCTGTCGTCATTTGAACATTTTCACCAATGTCAGTATCTACTTGGGTAGGTGATCTATGTGTAGATGGGTCAGCATCATGCCTGGAATGCAAGCAGGCTGAACAGCGCCAGATGTACAAACACCAAGCATTTACTCTTCGACGGTTTTGCTCACGAAAAGTACCTAAACATTAACATAAAAGTACATATAAGATAAAGGAATATAAATATTGCAGTATTGGGGAAATTCAAATTAGATTGTCATAAAATGAATTGCATTCTAATAATCCAATCTAAAATCAAATATTGGCATTAAATGAATTCTGTTCAATTTTCAATATTCATATGATATAAAATGGTAATGCATCTTTTACAATTGATACAAAATGGTGAACCCTTTTTTCCATCTATACAAAATGGCAAATATTTGTTTTGGGTCCACGTTTTTTTACGGTACAAAATGCTCTTCTTATTGTATGAAATAGGTTTCAAGGTTTCAAACGGTATGAAATGGTTTCTTACGGTACAAATGCTTATCTTACGGTAAATAATGGTTTAATGTACATGGTTCGAAATGTCAAATTAATGGTACGAAATGGTATTTTTGGATACGATATGGCAAACGAACACTTTGATTATCTTAAGTTTGTTGTATTTTACCCGGAAAAGTCTTTAATATAATTACCGAATTCAAATTCAAAACAGAAAGTCCACAATCAAATGGCAAATTCAAAAGTCAAACAAATCAAACAAATTGATAAAAACTGTCAGATTCCTGACTAGTAAACCCTAGGAAAGAAATTGGTAACCGAAATATCACAAAAGATTGAGATTTTTTTTCGTACGATATTTAGTAAAGGAGGATAATTCAGACGTAGAATACAACCAATAACTTCTGACATAAACCTATGCCATAGATACCTCTTTAATTTTCCGGCACGGATAAGTTAAGAAGTGGAAAAGTAACTCATAATTTATGAAGATACTGAGTGCAATGAACATCAAACTACGTATACGCAAAATTTATATTAGTGCCTATTGGACCTATTTAAATTATGTTCAACAAAATACATGAGAACTTTTTCCGGTAACCTTTGAAAAATGCGTTGCATGTCATTAGAAAAAAAACACACTTGTTCTCGGAAATTGCAAACCGATAATTAGGCACCATGCATTGCAACTCATTCATTGGATTGGTCAATGAACCAGGTAGAAATGAATAGAGTATTTTTTAACAAACAATAATATATAAGTATGCTAAATTATTCAAACCCATATAAGTTAGCGTACCTGGTGTGTTTAGAGAAAAACGGAATGACAATTTGAATCTTAGTTGAAATGACTTACAATTTAGTTTCAAAAACAATTTATGGAACATAGTGTACAAGTACAATCCATATAAATAGTTTATATATTTTCTTGTAGAATTCATATCGTGTGGTATATCATGTACTTATTTTTTTCATAATGAATTCTCACTCATTTATTTTCATTTTTCGTCTTATCTTAAGTACGTACGCTTTAATCTGTTTGTCCCTATGACAGGGAAAATAGTGAGCGGAATGCTCATTAGACAACACAAGACAGTTAGAACAATCTTTACATCTGAAAATATGTTAAAATATTTTTTTTAAAGTTTGATAATAAAAAAAAAGATATTCGAACTTAACTAATTGCATTAATTTGAATGTTTTATTCAACATCAATTACGTATACAAATGGTGAATACAAACGCAAACTACAGATTGCAGTGTCCATAGTTCATGTTTCAAAAAAAAAGTTTTCACACAATGCGTGTTTCAATAAATGTGCAAGCTTCATTGAAGAGTATTACAATCAAACATGATTTCCTGACAGCCAATAACTATCCAAAGTCTTCTTTTCATTGGTGTTTTTGTCTTAGTTATTGAAAAGTTACTAGTACCGAAACATTTACTTTTGAATAGGTTAATAAATAAATATATAAACATTGAAATAAACGTACAGTTATCCATGTCCAGTAGAACAATTACTACATACATAACCAAGTATATCAAAATGAAGCCGATTAGGAAAATCATTGGAACTGAAAAAGATATTATCAAAGTAGACAATTTTTATTTATCATGCAAAGTAATAATACCAGATTTGTCATTTAGCAAAAGCAAAACAAAATTATTGATTTAGTTTTGCTAGTTTTATGTATATTTTCGAAGCAACTCGTCCAAAATGTAATGATTTCTCAGTTTGAGATTGTTTGCTTCCATTTTCTTTTTCCTATTGAATGGAAATATGTTGATGAAAAGTACAAATTTGAAAGTTGCTACATAAAAGTTAATAGTTATCAATTTGGAAGTTGAATTCATCCCTTTTGACGTAAATTTTCTTCTCAACCCACCAATATTTTCCATGTCTGATATCAGACAATATCTATATGTCTATATCATGTTTGTGGTATTCTTTATTTCAAGATCAATGGAATAGGTCCGTTGAACAACTTCACATTCGTTATATTATTTAGATGGAGCAAACAACCTATATAGGTGAAGTCAAATAATAATGCTTTATTGAAAACAAGTATAAATGCTAGCATGTAGATAAAAGTATAATATAAATGTTCAAATTATATACCGTATATCGGGTTATTTTCGCAGGTGCAAAATGTTTTGATTTTCATTGAATTAAGTTTACGAATCATTTGGAAGTTATTATTTTGGCGGATTCAAAACATTTATCAATACCTTTGCTTGTACATTTTTAAATAAGCAGAACTTATTTTGGCGGGTTGGTTCTATCCGCGAAATTAGAGAAAAATTATATTCTGCGAAATAACCCGCTATACGGTATTACATATAAAATATCACTATTTATGTACCTTTGTTACAACTTTCCATTATTGCAATTCGGTAAGTTAAACAACCTAACACAATCAAGCCAGGTACCAGCATCAAACATATGCCATACACCACATCACGTTGTTTTTTTACAATATCTACAAAAAAACATATCCTTATAATGTTTCTTTATCTTTGTATCTTTGTTTCTACGTCTATTGTTTTTTTTTTTTTTTTTAGTTTGTTTAGTGTCATATATCTAAGGGTAATGAAAGCATAGCAAGACACTTTTATCATTATTACGCATCAGATCATATTTGTATACGTAAAAGTTAAATAGTCAGCGAAGATAAAGACGTCAGAAACGTTGTTGGATTATGATGTTAACAGTCGTGTATACAAACAAATATGTGCATGTTGGAAGATAAATTTAGAACAAATGGTTAACAACTATTAAACCAAATGTCAAACCTAACTGTGTTTTGTCGGATAACGCAAATGTGTTTTTTCGGGTGATGGAGAAAGGACGTGTGTCCTGCAGTCGATCATTTGACGAATACTTATTTATCCAAACATTATACGCATTGGTATCTTGTATCCTACTTCTATTGGAAGCAAACGATTAAATTGAGACTGGAAATGGGGAGTGTGCCAAAGAGATAACAACCCGACTATAGAAAAGACAGCCGCAGAAGGTTACCAACAGGTCTTCAATGCAGCAAGAAATTCCCGCACCCGGAAGCGTTCTTCATCTGGCCCCTAATTAAATATATATACTACATTTGATTATATCATTGTTTACGTTGCAGTTTACTTTGCCATTCAATTTAAAATATTGTCCATTGTCCATTTTTTTTATATCCATTTTTTTTTAAGCGGGACAGACGGACGAACAAACAAACGGGCAGACCTGGAAACTAAATTGCCGTCGACTATCGTAAAAGGGGGGGGGGTAAAAATGCAGACGTAAATTTATTGTTTAAATTTCTCATAAAACACTACGAACAACTAAGAAAACATGTTATTATAAATCTTATGAATAATCGAAAATGATTGAAACAAATCATACTATAGACATATTTTATTTTCCATGCATGATATTCAATGTGTATATGATTAAAATACAAATATCGTTCCAAATATGGCTTTTATAATTAGCAACGTATCCTTATTTTACCAAGCGTAATAGAAATTAGTATAAAATTTAAAAAAAAAAAGAAAGGGTTTTAACTGTCAGGAATTTGTCTATACCCAGTCCATCGGGAAATTTAAACTTATTTAAACAAAACAATACACTTTCGTGTTTCGTATCTTCACTTTTCAATTACGACTAACTTAAAAGCAAGATAAAAAAAAAATGTTAACACATCTGTAAGTACAGACCTAAATGACAAAAAGGCTTTCGGATATTAATAAGTTTTAGCCATAGCGGTGTCAGTTTAATTTCGACTTGTAAGTTTGAATGTCCCTTTTGGGTCCTCCGACTTTCTTTTAGTCTACTAACAATTCGGGTTTTGTGTTTGAATATTTTTCGAAATAAATGCACATTCTTTGGTTCATTTCTAAAATATCCAAAATAATCAACATACATGTACCATTTGAACAATTCATTTTAGGCGCAAAATGACTCTGTGGTTGACCTACAATAGAAAAGGACAGCTTACACAAAAACTACAATTCATTAACATTTCGTTAAATTATAATTTGATCAGCCTCTCCTGTAGAAGTTACCTCATTGTAATCTTTTGATTTTGAATTTCAACTCAATGTATCATGACTGACAGATTTTGTTTTATGAATGAAGCCGGAGTGCCCGAAAAAATACACAATACCAATGAAGTATGTTTTGTACTAAAGTAAATGTTAGTATTGTCATGATTGTTATTACATTTGTGTTGATTTTTTATGTTGTTGTTATTGTAACAAATACAATAAAATAATCTATGTTGTGTTACATAATCTGCAGGAATTTCAAGTTCATCCCTTGTCATTTAATTGAACATGTATATTACATTGAATTGTTGCTTCTTAACATTAGTTACGATATACCTTTCTATTTTTCTAAAGTTAAGAGTTGCTATTGCTGTGAAAAATGTAGACAAAACGCGCATCTGGAATACCCAATTATAAACAGGCACATTTAACTGCAAAAAATTGAATTTGAACATTTTTATAATATGTTTTATATCAAATATGTCTATCGCAAATATATTAAAAGAACATTTAAATTCATAAGTAAAAACAAACAGATAGTTCATTGGAAAAAAAACCAAAAAAAAACCGCAGTTTATAAAACACAACACAGAGAGCTCAAAACACGAACCCCACTAAATGCATGTTTGTCTCACATGCTCCGAAAAAGTAAACAGATCCTGCTCCAAATTAGGCTACCATTTTATATAAACGTACCATAGTATAACATAAAAAAATGACTTTTAAAAAATGTATTCATACTTACATGTTATATTTGGAAATGATATACTCCAACTTGGATCATGTGTTCCTCCGTTTTGACATACCCATTCTCCAATAATTAAGTCTGTCTCTGCTGATGTTATGTGGAAAATCATTGAATTATTCATTAATGTTGATGAAGCATTTACACCCTTTAGACTGCTGTTTGTGCAATGCACATATGAATGTGCATAGAATGTTGTACAACTTGTTATTTTTGTACCATTTTTAAAGATAATTATCCTATCTTTGTGTTTAGGTACCGTGCATATCATGCTTACAGAAACGGATCCATCTATACATTCTATATCTGTTATAGAAAAATTATTTAATTCAGTTCTTCCTGAAAATTAAAAAAAAAAACATATTCATGAATATCAAGATAAAAAATCAACAAGAATGTGTCCAAAGTACACTGATGCCCCACTCGCATTATCATTTTCCATGTTGAATGGACCGTGAAATTGGATAACAAATCATATTTGGCATCAAAAATTGAAAGAACATACAATTGAAAAACATATGTACTAAGTTCCAAGTTGATTGGACTTTAACTTCATCAAAAACAACCTTGACCAAAAACTTTAACCTGATACTCGCACTTTCATTTTCGATGTTCAATGGACTGTGGAATTGGAGTCAAAAGTGTAATTTGGCTTTAAAATTAAAAAGATCATATCATAAGGAACATGTGTACTAATTTTCAAGTTGATTGGACTTCAGCTTCATCAAAAACTACATTGACCAAAAACTTTATCCCGAAACTCACACCTAGGTTTTCTATGTCCAGTGGACCGTGAAATTGGGGTCAACAGTCTATTTTGGCTTTAAAATTAGAAAGATCATATCATAAGGAACATGTGTACTAAGTTTCATGTTAACTTGACTTCAGCTTAATCAAAAACTACCTTGACAAAAAACTTTAACCTGAGGCGGGACGAACAGACGGACGAACGAACAAACAGACGGACGGTCGCACAGACCAGAAAACATAATGCCCCACTACTTTCGTACGTGGGGCTTAAAACCATTTATAACGTTGAAGCTTTAACATGTTTAAAACGTAAATAAACAAGAATGTGCCCATAGTACACGGATGCCCAATCCGCATTATCATTTTCTATGTTCAGTGGACAGTAAAAATGGGGTGAAATCTTTAATTTGGCATTAAAATAAGAAAGAACATATCATAGGGAACATATAAACTAAGTTTCAAGTTGGTTGGACTTCAACTTCATCAAAAACGACCTCGACCAAAATCTTTAACCTGAAGCGGGGCAGACGGTCGGACAAACGGACAAACGGACGAATTAACGAATGGACGGAAGAACGAACGGACATACGAACGAACTTACGGACGAACGGACGGACGGACGAACGGACGAACGAACGAACGGAAGAACGGACTTCAAATTGTTTATTTATACACCATGTTTATTAAATGTTATTAATTAAGTTCATTTTCCCTTTCTACTTCCTTAAATGTCAATGTCTTACCGCCTGGACTACGCCTGGACTACGCTTATTGGGAAATACCCCAAAATGGTACCCCAAGAGGGAAATCCGAACTCATTTTTTTCAACAATATTTGTTACATTTTTTAATATTTTTTTTTAACGATTTCAGTATAAAAACAATATACCTATATTGTCTTGAAATACGAAATTTATTTGTATTCGGACCGAAACGGAGGGAAATGAGAGGTTCTAGCCTCATACAAAAAAAAATCAAATTTCAACACACTATACGTATATTGTCTAAATAAAAGTATTATCATTATTCTTTCTTACCTTTTACAAGAGACCATAAAAGTATCAGGCAGATACTTTGGGCAATGGCTTTTGTCATTATTTTTATCGTAGACTGTAAGAAAAATAAAGAAGTATTACATTTACACAACAAATTAGTATATTTTTTTTTATATTAGTGAAAGGTTTAGATAGCTATATAGCCAGGTTTTATCCATCATTTTTGACATAAGGAAATGTGTATACAAAGTAAGGAATAAGATAGTTGTTCTCTATACTTATGAAAACATATCTGTATTTTTTTTATTTGGAATAAAGTTCAAAGTAAGGTTGACAATATCTCTGCTTTATCATGTATGCACAATTTAGAATCTTTTTTACATCACGTAGATGTTTTATTGGAAATCTTCTGCATGATTCTGACACAATTTATTGGAAAAAGTGCTAAAACTAAGACAATTTAGCCAATGATCAGACAGAAGTAAAACCTACTTATGGAGTAATTGAAATGATCTAACTTTTTTGTTGTGATTTTTATCCAAATGATATGTCTCTGCATTATAGTCCATTTCTAAAAAAATACCCAGGAATAATATTTTCTCTGAGATCATAACATAATCCCGATGTTTCTACAACTTATATACGTCTAAATATAAATCATATAATGTGTTCACATTTATTCTTTCAAAGATTGAATTGAATACTATTTTTAGTATCAAAGTTAATGGAAATCCTGGGCAAGGAAATCATTCATTTAAAAATGTTTACTTTAATACCCTATATTCGTCATAAGCCTTCCTTAGTCATGTTAGTTCTATTATTAGAATTTAAAGATGTTTGGCCTCCAAAAATAAATATATCCGATAACGAGCAAAGAGTTGAAAGTGTATATTTAAACTAAACAGTTCCTTTTTAATTGTAAAGAAAGTGTAACTCACTGTCTTTTAAAATTTTCTTCATTACCTCTTATTTTTTCATTTAGGTTTTTTATCCATTCGTTTGATGTGTTTGTCCTTTTATTATTGACATTTGATTAAGGACTTTCCGTTTCAATTTTCTTTAAACTATTTTTTTTTTTATTTTACGTTTTTCTATCCATAGAAATATTTTCAACAAGGTTTTAATAAATGATCAGTCCTGTACATTATATAGACTGAAAGGAATTTTTTAAACGATGTCAAGTTTTAATTAAATGTGTTTAAATGCATTACATAACGAATTGTGATAGACTATTTTGTTACTTTATTAAAATGCCAACTACCGTAACTCTCGTCACAAAAAAGGTAAAGTTTTATTAATCTATACTACAGAAAATTGGAAAAAACGTTAACAAAATTGATCATCTAGTAAAGGTATCTGAAAAACCCGTTAGAAATATCAATAATTCAGTGTAAATCGTATGTTTTCGGTTTACATGTAAATCATATATTGCTGTGCAGTTTTGTTCCTTTTTCCTAATAATATATGATATCTCTTACACAATCATAAAACCGATTGTTTTCATTCTATAAAAATACAGCTACTTTGTCCATTGGTGGATTAGGGTCATGATATTTGTCTAGTCTTTTTAAAAAAAAAGATATTGTCAGACAAAAGATAGAAACTTTTAAACTGCTTTTTCGTTAAAGAAAAGTGTGACTTAACCGGAGAAAACTCTTGATATAATACATTTGTCATACAGTTATATAATGGTTTATGAGGATTGTGTCAAAGAGACGACAAATTTGACAAAAGACCAGAAGGACACCAATGGGTTAGCAAGACATTTGGACAATCACCCGCTTCAGTTGGACCTTTAAATTGTACTAGTTCAGTGAAAATGACCGTCACACTAAACTCCGAAACATATAAATGAACTCAAATTTTAAAAAAATACATACAAGACTAGCCACAGGAAAAGGCTCTCCAGACTTGGGTCAGGCGTAAACATAAGGCGGGGTTAAATGCGTTTAGTGAGACCCAACCCTACTCCAATACCTCTAGCAAATGTAGAATAAACAAACAGACAGCAATATACATATTACAAAACGGACTTGCGCGAACATTTATGAAAAAGGATTATCTTGCATTACTATGAAAATCTACACATGTTTGCGAATTTGCTTTACGGATATAAAAAGATTTCCTTGAGAGAGGAGGTTTGTCCAGTAATTGCAGTTTAGTTAATGATACCGTCCTAATTGTAATGCAATCTTATCGTTGTATAACACATATTTAAATAATTGAACATACGGCATAATAATCAATTTTCAAGTTAGTAAAGAATATAGAAGGTGTACAGTCAAATTAAAAAAAGAAATAAACTGTTTGATTTGGCAGGAGGCGATACGTGTTTTTTCAACTTTCTCATATGATATTTTCAAAAAAGTATGACGCGGCAAAAGGTAAATACATGTTTTGATCATCGAAAGATTTTCTTTTAAATGAGCACGGTATCAAGATTTCTGATTTATATCTAATGCAAATTCGATCCCAGTTTAAACACAATAAATAAAAAAGAGATAACCATACAAATAAAAAATTATCTCTTTTAATTTGACATTTTGATATAATTTAGCATTGGCAGGAGCTATAAGATAAATTATATTTAGCTACTTGTTAGGCTGTTATCAAATATCAATGTGATAAACAAATTTAAGAATTTCGTTTAGTCGTTAGCCTGGATTTGAAGCATGTTTATTAACAATTTTTACTTTCCCTCTTCTAGTCTTTTTCTTACACATAATAATTATATATAAAACTAAAAAACAAAACAATTAAAAGCTTACTCTGACATCAAAGGGCATACTAAACCACACCAAACAAGTTTTTAAATGCAAATTCACGTTGTCACCCTGGAAGGAAATTCACACTACTAATGTGTAAACTTTTTTTTTAAATCACACTTAATATGTATATATCGATCTTTAAATATTTAAAAAGACCTCTTAAAACATGAATATCTTTGCAACTAGAATTCAATAATATATCATTTTAAATACTTTAACAATGAGTTAATAAACATTCAAAACTTTATTCGGTAATATGTTAATTTATTGCATTGCAAAGCAAAGAAAGTCACTGAAGTGCAGAATTGATCGATATTTATATTTCAAAAACAAATTATTTTGTAAAATTTATTCTGAAATAAGAAACTTCAATGACTAATATAATAATTCTGTTAAATATAAACTGACCTTTTTTCACGGTTAAATTGTCTCTACTTCGAGTATGCACATTTCCGTATGATATCACAATTTGTATTACTATAAAAGTCTTTACAAAACACAAAGTTATGATAAATGAAAAAATAAGCCTTCTCTTCTTTTGACCGTCAAATATTGAATAATCTTCAAACCTGTATTAGCATGACAGTATCTGCGTAAACTAATCTCTTCTACTTTCTCATTGTTAAAAAATCAATGTCAATATGCAGTTTAAATCACGATACATAAAGAAGAATGTTAATTGATAGATCGATAGATAAACGATCACCTAAGGTGTATACTAAATCATAAACATGTCATTTTAAGGAAACGGTTACATAAAAATAATGCTACAAATGTTCCTGCAATTGTGATATTAATTCTTATCAAATTGAAAAAGCAAGCTCAAGATGAAATGGTTTATATTTCATTTGGGAATTATAAGGAAATAAGATTATCAATTCTTCGTCGCGAATTATCAACGAAAGTGACAGTGACTATTATCGATCCAAACTATAATTTTTGTGAGAATTAGAATGTAAAAAACAGTTGTACTGTACAGTTTATATTTGTTGCACACATTAATGGTTTAAATACTGTTTAGAGTTGAATATTTAATTCAAAATGCGTTTTCTGATAATGGATGTATACGCTAGAGTATATACCCGCATCCATGTAATAAAACCTAAGGTAATGGAGACCGGTCGTTCAATGTCTTAATTTGGACAAAAAATGTTATACTTCGTTGGACACTTCAATTGCTTTATCCACGAAAACAATGAAATTTTTATCCCATGAATTTATAAAGTCAACAGTACTATACCGCTGTTTAAAAGTCTTAAACAAATCTAGGTTACATATTAAAACCGAGTGAACACATCAAAAATACCTTCGTGGTACCTTAATAAATTCAAATATACCTTCCAATAGGGAACAGACTGCTTTGATACCTGCCTTTAATAACAACTACTCTTTTCCAGATATCTCGATTCAAACATATCCCAATATAAAAAAACACCAACCCCTCAAAAAACAAAGAGAACATAGTTGGTGATTATTGCTACATAGGCTGACAGAAACATTTACATACTATTCTACGCAATTTGCACTAAAATTACTTTCATATGTAGTTTCTGTTGTGAAAAAACTTGTATTAAAAACCGGTGTAGAGATATAAACAAAAAACATGAAATATGAAATGCAAAAAAAAGGTCCATTACTTGAAATAAGTTGTAAACAGTTTAACCGTACAGACATGTGTTGTGAACTAATTGGCCTATATGTGTTCCTTTCTAATAACCCGATTGCAATAGCATTGAATAAGATCAGAATTTCATTCTTCAAAAAAACAATGACATTGATTTTATCTTCTGTAATGTTTTGTAGTAACGATTCATATCAGACATTTTAAAATATTACTTTGACAAACTGCAGTCAAGAATTGATTGTCGATAAACATTTCTTTAAAAGTATATTTACAAAAGAAAAAATTATTGTGTCTATCGTTACTTTTACATACTTTGAAAAATCAATGAAACGAGATAACATTTGAACTTTATTGTTGTAAATTTAAAGTATTCCCCCTTTCTACAAAACAAGCGAAATGATCAACTTTTTGACTTATTTTCCGACTCGAATATAACAACAACATTTGAATTGACTGTCATACAAGTGAGAGGTCTTTTTATTTGGTAAACCAGGAATAAATCATCATTTCCTCCATAAAGAACCGATTATATGGAAAAGGTTCTCTAGAATTTCAAGCACAAGTTCGTATCCTTTTCTCGCATCAAGATGAATTGTTGCACATTATGGCTATAAAGGTAACATAATATATAATGTGTTGTATTCTATCCCCGGGTATGAATACAGAGCATACACCTGTGACGGAAATAAGTATTGTATGTGTTTTAATAGTCACCCGGTGAAACTGGTATCGATGACCCGAAAAAGAGCATGACTATCGATGTCATTTCAGACGTCATCTTTCGCTGATAATCTATATAAATAAGAGGTTTACTATAAGAAAAAACAAATGCCAAAATCTTGTTTAAGAACCTTCTGACGTAATGCACGGCAGTGTGTCTAAATAGGTAACGATGCAATTTAAAGTGTTTTAAAGAATAATCTATAACGGGTTTTTTTTTCTCTTTTCTTTTCTTTGTGACCATCATTGATATTTCTTAGTGCGTGTTAACAACGATACCTTGTGATATGTAATAAAAATTATTTCTAATTTATTTCCGTAAATAAGGAAGTGGCATCTAATTTTATTTAAATAAAGTATAGGAGATTTGGTTATAAGTGAAAATAGTTACTCACGATAAAATAATCAATATTTCACACATTGGGTTGTTGTCTCATTGACATATTCTCCGTTTCCTTTCTCAATTTTATATATCAAAAGTTTTACAACAGAAGAACTATTTGCAATTAAACACCGGACGATTTTAAAAAGCAATGGCATATCTTATTAACATCATCTTCCATATAACTATTGTTCCATTCTTTCTATTTCTCATTGATACAAATACTTTCCCGGACAAAAGACAGTCATGCAACCAAAATCTACCAGATATAATGGCCGTGGTGATTGGGGTTGAAGCAGAGCCAGATCTGATAGAAAGGAATCATGATCCAGTAGAGATATGTCGGACCGAGCAATCAAACCTTTATTATAACCTTTTGCTGGTCCATCAAGATCTAATGACGATGTTTAGTGAACGATAGTAGGGATGACACAGATGTGTCAAGCAGGGTTGAGCCGAGAAAAAGGACAAGAGGTCCAAATAACATACAGACTAACAAAACCTGGAGAGCTTTTATATATTTTGTATTTTGCCACTACTGCACCATGGTGGTTTTGACCATGTTCAAAGTTGGCCACGCTCATCACGATCATGACGACCTCAGCAAGTCCGTACTACAACCATATTGCGATCTGCACAATCGCACTACGATCGCCAAAATTAGTATTTTTTCACATATCGTAGTTTGATCGTGGCCTAGTGTGATTGCGGTATTAGATCATCATTAATATAAAAAAAAAATGCCTTTATTTATATAAGAATTTGAGTAGCTGAGTAGCTTACAGCTCGGGATATTTTAATGTTTTCCAAAAAATGTCGTTTTTACACAATTGCAGATCACACAATGCTCTTATACTTCATACCTTATTTTACCATGATATCTTTTAAGATTAGAGCGTCACTGATAAGTCTTTTGTAGACAAAACGCGCTACTGCGCATAAATGTTAATTTTGGTACAAATGTAATACGATGTGTCTCGAGCTAGAAGATTTTAATCGGAATTTGTGGACATACATGGCATTGTTTTGTTGTTTTAACATACTAATTTATGTGAAGGAAGAGGTCGGTTTGTTATTTGTTTTTCGATATAAAATTTCAAACCTGCTGAAAATATGAGCGGCAAAAGGTCACTACATGTTTGAAGACCGAAGAGTTTTCAAACAGTTTCATAAAATCTAGTTTCTTGATAACAAACTATTTTTTGTAGTAATTTTGCATATGTTACTGTAATTTTCTAAACATAGTTGTTCGAAAATCTTTTTTAAGAATTTTGTGTTTATTGTAAGCCTGGAAAAGGACTATGTTAACCTTTGTTTAATTTAATTTTTCTTCTCTTTTCAACACATATGAATTATAAACCTAAAATCAAACTACAATCATATTTTAACAACAAAGCGTATAGTACAATAGGAAATTTGTTAAAATACAAACCCACCTTGTCACCCGGAAAAGATATGCGCACTACTAATATTTTTCGAAATCACATTGTTGTAGATATCGATTTAGGATTTTAAAAGACCACTTGAAACATTGATAAACTGCATTAAGATAATGTCATAAAAATATTTTCAATTCGCATAACAATGACTTTTAAACATATAAAACACTAGCCTGTGATACATTGATTATATTGCATGTAAATCTAAATAAAGTCATTGAAGTGAAGAATTGATCGATATTAATATATCAAAAAGGAAACGATGTACCCTGTTAATAAAATCCTGATGTATGCAATTGTATCACTCCATGTACTCATTGTAGAAATAATTTTTATATTTAATTTCTTGATAGTTTTGTTAGTTCTTTTAAAGAACACTTACCTTTTCGAGGTTAAATTATTTTAATTATCAGTATGTACATATACGTATATCAAACATCAAATCTGCATTGCTACAAAATGCACTTAGTTCTGATTCACAACCGAACAAACAAACAACAACCTCTTTTCTTTTGTCTAGTAAATATTAAAGAATATCAAAACAAAATTTAGTATGATATTATCCGTGTTCACTCTGCTAGATCCAATGAAGAAATGGTGTCTTCGACTCGTTAAACGCAACTCTTATTATTTTGGAAAATTCTTTGAGATCAATGTTTACATGATGAGTGAATCATGTCACGTGTAGTAAGTAGCTAGTCAATGTACACGTTGTGTGTGCACATGATGTATGCATAAAACTAGATATTCAAAACTTGTTAAAAATTTTCATTTGATATATGCTGTGTTTGTAATGAATTTCACTCTTGACATCATTAGAAGTGTCTGAGTTTTTTATTTATTTTTTATTGCATAAGAGGGAGGTTGTTTGGTGACAAACATTTTGTATCGATATTCTTCAAACAATTGAACAGGAAGAAAAATTATGTGTTTCCCTGGTTTTTAATAACCAAGACAAGATATAACAATGTCATTCATTATTCTTAAAACAATTTTACACACATCGGTACAAAATGAAAGTCATTTAAATATAATGTTGTTTTCAAAATGTCTATAATTAAACAAATCCAGATACAAACCCTCTTACTTCGGAGATAAGGAAACATAGGTGGTCCCTACTGCTACAGGGACGAAAGATTAATCTGCAATTTAAGATAGTTCACTATATACTCAGTTTCAAAATATACAGCTTTCCATATTACTAGTATATATTGATAGGGGATAATTAAGGAATAAAAAAAGGGAAAAAATGGAGGTCAATGTGCTTGTTTTCTAGGTACTAACTATTGAAATTTTGGCGCGGAAATGTTTTCTCTTGATTTTGCATAGATTAATTTTATCAAGTTAAAGTTCTCAAAAACTATTAAAAAAATAAATAAGATTTTAGTAGAATTTTAAAAATGGCTTATATTTATACATGTAAAAGATTATGAAAAGAAAAAAAATGGGGGTTGATGGGCAAAGGTCTTTTAGGCATTCAAATGGATAAAACCAAAGATTTTGAAAATCTGATAAAAAAAATTCTAAACATGACAAGCGAACATCCTTAATTTTACACATTTAGATTCCCCCTACATGTAGTTTTCTGGTGTGAAAAAAAACCTCCAAGTACAGTTAATAAAACAAATGAGAATACATTTAATACGAAACTGTCTATTACACAAAACAAATATTTTAACATTATGCAACTATTGATGTGAACTTTAAACTATGTGTTTCTCCATAAAAAAGACAGTTTCAATAGCATTGACATAAATCAAAGTTTCTTTCGACAAGAAATGACGGTGACAGTTGAGTAATTTTATCTTTAAATGATTTTGTAGTAATGATTCAGATCACACATTCTAAAATATTACTTTAACAAACCTCAGTCGAGAATCGATGAACGATAATCTTTTCTTTAAAGGTATAGTCAAGTATTCATTTGTTTAATCGCAACTTTTTAATATCCCGTAAACTCTATTGAACATGATAACCTTCGAACTTCATTGTCGTTAGTCAAAGTGTGCCTCCTTTTCTACAAAACAACCGAAAAGGTCAACTTTCACATTTATCTTTCAACTCTAATGTAACCAGAACTGTGTTTGCGACTGTCATACAAGTGAAATATTCGCACCTCTTTATAAAGTAGCTTGAGTTCATCATTTACGCCATGACGAAATGCCTGTAACAAGTCAGGAATATGACAGTTGTTTTCAATTCGTTTGATGTGTTTGGGTCTTTGATTTTTCCATTTGTTAAGGGACTTTCTCTGTTTTCGATTTTTATTTGAGTTCGGTATATTTTACTATTTGACATTTTACTAGTAAAATTTGCAAATGTCATATTCTATGTTCACTTGACTTTCCCAATTATGACGGTTAAGGAGCGTGCAATTTGAAAAGTCTAATTTTATAATTGTGTTAAAGGTGGCAATGCTGCTGCAACCAGATTATTCAGTGGTCTCTTGTGGAAAGTTGTCTCATTGGCAATCATACCACATCTTCTTTTTTATATATCTTATTGTTTTATGATGCCAAAAAGATTGCCAATAAAGAAACAAGGTATGCATTTTTTCCTTTGATGTGTTTGAGCTTTTGATTTTGCCATTTGATTAGGGACTTTCTGTTTTGAATTTTCCTCGGCGTTCGGTATTTTTTTTTTTTTTTTTTAATTAACTTTTTAGTGCTATCGATATCTGTTCGATTTCACACGGGAAGGTTTATATAAAAAGAAATAGTTCGTGCTACCATACATGTATGTACCTATCTAATTCTTGAACATTGTTAGTGGGTGATTATTGTTTATATATGTCTTGTCCTTGTATATGTGATGTGGTGTTGATGGCAGATATTTGAATTCAGTTATTTTTATTTGACACAGGAAAAACATAAATTTTAAAGAATAAAACTCTCGCACGGAATGTACAAAAGGAAAATTGAAATTTCCGATCTTTTCACATCTCTGTCCGGGTGTTTAAACTAGCCACCTTGGTCTTTGTGCATATTAAACAAAGGGCACACATGGATTCATGACAAATTGTATTTTGGTGATGGTAATGTGTTTATAGATCACTGAAAATTCTTTTTGCTTACAATTATCTTTATCTATAATGAACTTAGCACATAAGTTTCAGACGAAAATGTTTTGTGAAAATTTTTAAAAAAATACAAAGTTTTTCAAAATTGTTTAAAAACTGACTATGAGGGGCAATAACTCCTAAATTGGTCAACTGACCATTTTGATCATTTGACTTATTTAAAGATCTTACTTTGCTATACATTATTGCTGTTTATCTCTATCTATAATAATATTGAAGATATTAACCAAAAACTGCAAAATTTTCTTAAAATTACCAATTTAGGGGTAGCAACCCAACAACATATTGCCTATTTGGTCTAAAATTTCCAAGGCAGATACATTTTAACCAATGGAGCAATTTTACTCCCATCAGATTTGATCTAAATGCTACGGTTTCAGAGACATGAGCCGAAACCTGCATTTTACCACTGGTACTATTTATAGCCACGTCGGCAATCTTGGTTTAGGGGCAGGGTTATCGGACACATTTTTCTAATAACATACCCTAATGACAATTTTGTCCAAGTTAGTTTAATTTTTCTCAGTAGTTTCAGAGAAGATTTTTGTAAAATTACAAAAAATAACAAACAATTGACTAAAAAGGGCAATTACTCCTTAAGGGCATAAGATACAGTTACAGGGGAGGTAATGACGTTGCTAACGTAAAATGTTATTTTCGCGACGTCAAACTGTGACATATCGGGAAAAGATGCATTTTTCGACTGATTATTATCATTCAAACTGATTTATTTGAAAACGAGTGCATGGACTCCTATTTTTTAAAACGACATTTTGTTTCATTTTGCAGGGAGATTATGTGGACAAAATTTAATAAAACTGTAAATAGTGCAATTTTTTTAATTTTGATAAATATACAGCATGAAATGACGTTTTTTTTTTCTCAATTCATGACCATTTGATAAATATCAGTTATTTCTGAATAAAAAAGAGCATAAATTTTAAGGATACTTATAAAATACAGAAATTACAAATTATTTAACAAAAGCAATTTGTGTTCATCTTTTAAAACAAAAAAGTTATGTCTTTCTTTCGAAGGAAAAAAATACTGCCACAAATCCGAATTTTGAGCAAATATACAAAATTTCGACCTCATTTAATTCAAAAAGTAGCACATGAAGGTTTATTTTTTATTACATATTTGATTTCATCAGGAAAAAATAGCCTATATGGAAATGTTCATCAAACTGTAAATATGGGATCAAAACTGTATCGTATGCCCTTAATGGGTGAAATGACAATTTTGTTTATGTTTGCCTTATTTGTAGATCTTACTTTGTTGAACATTATTGCAGTTTACAGTTTATCTCCATCCTTAATAATATTCAAGAGAATAACCTAAACAGTAAAATGTCCTTAAGATTACAAACTCAGGGGATGCAACCCAACAAAAATTTCAGGACAGATGGATCTTAACCTTGTTGACATTTTTATCCTATGTCAGATTTGCTCTAAATGCTTTGGTTTCAGAGATATAAACCAAAAACTGCAATTTACCCCTATGTTTAATGTCTAGTCGGAAGCAAGTTATTTCGTACTCTGACCATTTCGTACCTCTGCCATTTCGTACCCAAATCTGCCATTTCGTACCCAACATTTACCATTTCGATTCCATGATAATATCTATTTCGTACCCTATGGGCCAAATGCATCTACCATTTCCTATCTCATGGACTTATTAGATGTTAGCTTTTTCGTATCTCAATTTTGTAAAGTTTTTTTTAATTATTCATTGAGTAATTGTTTATTAAGCGCATATGGAGTATACGTCTATGAAACAGTTTTCACTAAGACACGTAACACATAAAAATGAAATGTCATACATAATATTCTTCCATAATGTACAAAATGACATACATAGTTATCTTCTATGATGTACCAAATGGTAATACATATAAATCTTCGATAAGGTACGAAATGGCATACATATTAATATTCCATTAGGTACCGAAATGGTATTGCATAGAAATCTTCCATGAGGTACGAAATGGTATTGCATATAAATCTTCCATGACGTACGAAATGGTTTACATATTAATCTTCCATGATGTACGAAATGGTATTACATATAAATCTTCCATGAGGTACGAATTGGAATGCATATACATGAGATACGAAATGGCATACATATAAATCTGCCATGAGGTACGAAATGGTGTTACATATAAACCTTCCATCAGGTATGAAATGGCATACATGTTAATATTCCATGAGGTACGAAATGGCTTACATGTAAATGTTCCATGAGGTACGAAATGGGCAAGGTACGAAATGGTCAGGGTACGAAATGGTTTTTGCCAGGGTACGAAATTGGGGTACGAAATGATTAGGGTACGAAATGACTATAATTCGTTTAGTCATGTCGGCCGTCTTGGTTGGCAGACAGGGTCGTCGGACCCATTTTTTTAAACAATACCATACAGATTACTGTTACCAAGATTGTTTAAATTTGGTTTGATAGTTTCGGAGGAGAAAATGTTTGTTAAAGTTAAAAGACGATGGACGACGACGTACGACGGACGCCAAGTGATTAGAAAGCTCATTTGACCAGGTGAGCTAAACAGATTTTGTTAATTGTTCACGGTAAATAATTCCAACTTAAAAGATGAACATGAGAGGCAACGCCTTACTCAGTGATATGTATTTAAACATTTTTAGTGATGTAAAATATAACTTTTTTCAAATCTTGTTACTCTTTCTCACAACTGCATGGCTGTACTAAAAGGATCTGGTGCTGTGAGAGTTCGGAATTTCCGTCATTAGTAACAAACAATTATAAAATATAGTTATTCCTCTTTTGCGCCAACCGATTACTGTAAGAGGTACATTTAACAATATTAAATATTTTTTTCTTATATCATACATTTTCTTTATTCTTCATCAAATCCTGTGGCTGATCAAATAACCACTGTCAATTTTTTTCAGACATCATTCTGTTATACATTTGTATCACACAAAAGTTAATATTAGGAATTGAAATCCCCACCTATATTTTTTAGATCTACGAAAACTCATTTTAAAGGAAAAGATCAATTTCATCCTGCTTTTTATCAAAAAAGTCATCTGTTTTTAATTGAACAGCATTGCTTTGAAGACTATCTTTTTGTTCAATCTCGTTTTGTTGAAAGCAGTTGAAAATATCAAATTTCTTATCAACTTTGTCATTTGTGAAAATGTAATCTGTGAGAAAAGAAACTGCTATAATTGCAATAAAACAACACATCATTGCAAATGTTTTATGCGGAAATAGCTGTCCCGCTACCGGATCGTACCAGGGATATTTAATAACTGCTGGAAGTGATAAAACTGGTTCCCCACCAAGTATGCGTAAGAGCAGACCAACAATGAATCCTATTAAAGAACCATAACCGTTAGCCTTTTCAAACCATAATGCACATGTTAACTCTGGCATTTGGATTACATACATGGCGTCCACACATAAAATAAACAACCCATATACACTTTTAACGGCAATAGCGATAACTGCTCCCAATATTCCTGTCAATAGAATGCTGATTCTGAGAACCCAAGTTACTTCCCGCTGAGATGCCTAAAATAAGAATATATTATTTACATGTCAATGGCTAATGAAAACCAACTTTCTCTTCAATAAACTTTAAAATGTATTTCAATAAAATAAAGATATCCTACACACTCATGTAAACAGTTTAAGTTCTGCTGATGAGAAGTCGCCTTTGGTATTTGATTGTCATTACAAGAGTGAAGTGAAGATTTTAGTGAAAATGGGACGTTATTTAGATATTCTTCGCTAACAATTTAATATTAGTTATTCTTGATCATGTTGATAAAGATAATCAGGTTAGGTTAAACAGTGATTGTTTGAAGAGACTGTCATACAAGTGAGAGGTTTATCTAGCTTTAAACCAAGGTTTTATCCACCATTTTCTACATAAGAAAATACCTGTACCAAGTCAGGAATATGAAAGTTCTTATAATTATCTATTCGTTTGATGTGTTTGAGCTTTCGATTTTGCCATTTGATTAGGGACTTTCCTTTTTGTATTTACTCGGAGCTGAGTATTTTTGTGATTTTACTTTTTTCTATGTCTGTCAAATTGTCAGAAATAAAGTCATTTACTGTTTGCTTGACTACGGACCTACTCAACAAATAAAAAATGTATATCAAATGTCTGCGAAAAGTAATTAACAAACTCCGAGGAAAATTCAAAACGAAGATCCAGTTTAAAATGACAAAATCAAAAGTTCAAACAATTAAACTAGTGGAAAAACAATGTCATATCCCTGACTTGATACAAACATTTCCTGCAGAAAAATTGTAGATCAGCTATGTTTCGTTTGTCGTAGCTGTACAATGATTTATTTTATATCATAGCATATGATATTTTAATGTACATGTCATGCGAAACAACATAATTTATGTATATAAAGCAGGAATTGCTCACATTTCTGAAGGGTCTTGTTCCTTTTAACTATTGATTGATGATTATGTTTCTGTTGTCGGTTTTTGTCTCATTACGTTTTTAGGCCATCAAGCCGACAGAATGTAGTGATTCAGTCTGAAATCGCTTTTAAGTGATGTTTTATAGCCAGTAACACTTACCTTGAAACGCTCCTCAGTTTTTTATATAGGGTTGCGTGCTGAAATGGATTGACATCTGTTAATATTGTTATCTTTTATTTTACTTTTCCCCTATTGTTCACTCTTTCATTTCTTTGTACGAAGTTTTGAAAACGTTTGTTTTGTTTACCTTTGGTCTGAAACAGTTTTTATATAAGTTATGGCTGATAACAGATCCAGCTGCCAGTACAATAGAATCTGCTGATGACATCACGGCAGCACTAACTGCCCCTAATCCAAAAACAGATACAGCCATTGGACAAAGATATGCTAGCACCATAGGTAAAACATTACTCCATTCATCTTGTGACAATTCTGTGTTTCCATTGTACATAGTCTGATTCCAGTCTATAATGTAAAAGGGTGTAGATGGGGTTAACAGTATAAAGAAAAGTATACAAAATCTGCAAAATTAAGGACCGAAAACATTAAAATTAGAAATACAGGGTAAAAAGATACAGAATCGAGAATAATGGCTTGCTAAAATATAATTCTATTAGAGAACAACAGGCAAAATTAAGAATAAATAGTGAAAAATGGCCTCAAAACTAAAGAATACAAAAATGAAGGACCGGATTTTTCTTGGTGTTTTTATTTTCATGATAAAAATGACTGAGTACTACTAGTGAACATGTCTTTTCCTTATTGCACCTCCTAATTTTGCCGGGGCTAATATTCCCAGATTTCAAAACTTTCTTCTTTGTGCTGTTTTTGTGGACCGCTGTTTGTCTATTCATCATTTTCTTGTGGTCATTTTTTTCTTCGTTGTATGTTTTTCGGTCGCGCCGATATGTTCTCTGCTTGATAACTGCACAGTAAATAAATACTTGAGGAGAAAAATTAATGTTTAGTTCCAAGATTTGCTGACAAAACATCAAATCATAGACTTGATGCTGGCAAGAACTAGAAAATGTATTTTGTGTATTCAAAATCAATGAATAAACTCATCATAGATGCAAGTATTAGATTTTGTATTTACGCCAGACGCGCGTTTCGTCTACAAAAGACTCATCAGCGACGCTCAAATCCAAAACATTGTAAATGGCCAAATAAAGTACGAAGTTTAAGAGCATTGAGGACCAAAATTCCTAAAAGGTTTCCTAAATACACATAAGGTCATCTATTCCTGAGGTAGAAAAGCATTGGTATTGCAAAAATTCAAAAGTTTTGTCAGCAGTTAATTTATAAATAGGACCACATCAATGATTATTTATGTCAGCACAGAAAGTATCTTTGCAGTACATTGTGCTGAATTGTATGAATATTTGCCACTGAGCGTATCGAAAACTACAATCCAATCCAGTTATTCACTTTTGGTTGACCGTTATGGAATAACCGTATCACAAATGATATCGGATATGTTCCTTACGTCGTAACTACAATCCCCTTCCCTTTCCTGAATGTGACCTACCGAATTAGACTATTTACCGGATTTGTTATCACATAAGCAACACGACGGGTGCCGCATGTGGAGCAGGATCTGCTTACCCTTCCGGAGCACCTGAGATCACCCCTAGTTTTTTGGTGGGGTTCCTGTTGTTTATTTTATAGTTTTCTATGTTGTGTCGTGGGTGCTGTTGTTTGTTTGTCTTTTTCATTTTCAGCCATGGCGTTGTCAGTTTGATTTAGATTTATGAGTTTGACTGTCCCTTTGGTATCTTTCGTCCCTCTTTTAAAATAGAAGTACATGATTTCTTATTTCGATACCTTTCAGAATGCTTTTCAGAAACATAACATTGAAGATTTTTTTATCAGGTTTTGTTTTGCAAAGAGGGCCGTTAGAAGTGTGTTTGGAGTCTGGGTCAAAAGTACATACAACCCACCTGTAGCTGCTCAAATTACACCTGCTAAAGCTGACGGAACACCCATCAATAAAGCTAATCCAGCGCTGACTAATACTGAATCTCACCTGTAGCTGCCCCAATTACACCTGATATGGCTGGCGGAACACCCACCAATGAAGGTAATACAACGCTGACTAATACTGAATCTCACCTGTAGCTGCTCCAATAACACCTGTTATAGCTGGCGGAACACCCATCAGTAAAGCTAATACAGCGCTGACTAATACTGAATCTCTTGCAATTCTAGTAGTTTTACATGCATGTACACGCTGATAGAATCCCTAAAGTATTGAAATATAATAAAGTTACATGTTTTCTATAAATATTCCTAATAATTTATCAAAATGTATTATATCGTTGATCAGTATAATAATTATCAAAGGTACCAGGCCTATAACATTACACCAGACACGCGATTTGTCTGCATAAGGCTCACGAGTGACGCTCAGATCAAAATAGTTAAACAGCCAAACATTTATAAAGTTGAAGAGCATGGAGGACTCAAAATTTCAAAAAGTTATCCAAAACACGGCTAAGGTAATCTATGCTTGGGATTAGAAAATCCTTAGTATTTCGAATAATTCAAACTTTTGCAAACAGTTAATTTATACAAATGACCATATATTTGATATTCATGTCAACACCGAATTGCTGACTACTGGGCGGGTGATACCCTCGGGAACGAAACGTCTACCAGTATTGACATCAACCCAGTGGTGTTAATAGTTATCAAAGGTACCAGGCATATAATTTTTTACGTGACGATCCACCTTAGATATTTTTCCATTGCACCAGCTACCATTTTACTTCTTAGGTGAATCATACATAATGTTTTACTATTCAAAATATCAAATAATGTACTGCGTTTACATAGTAGATGTATACATTTCAATATATATTTATTAACGAATAAATAACGTCCTTAACCACACATGATACACTGTTCGGCCATGTGTAAAATATCATAACGCATTGTATCATATATCATAACGCGTTGCAGCATATATCATTAGGCATAGTAGCATGCACCATTACGTATTGTAGCATATACCGTTACGTATTAGAACACTCACCATTACGCATTGAATCATAAACCATTACGCATTGCAGCATACATCATAACGCAATGCTGTATATACTAATATGCATTCCAGCATACACTCTTACGCATCCCTGGATGCACCGTTATTCATTCCTATGTACACCATCACGCATTGCAGCATACACTATTATGCATTGCATGCAGCATATATCATGTTGCATTGCAGCTTGCACCTTTACGCCTTACCTCATATATCATCACGCATTGCAGCAAATACTTTTACGCATTGCCTGATATTGCATTATGCATTGCAGCATAAACCATAATGCATTGTAGAATATACCATAACGCATAATAGCATTTACCATTACTCATTGCAGTATACACCATTACACATTGCAACATACTAAGACGCATTGCAGCATACATCATTTCTAATTAAGCGCACGAAAAAACGTTCTTCAATTACACAATTCACGTTTCATTGGGAACGTTTTGTCTCCTGAAGTTTTTAATGCTTTCAATAATTTAGTTTCACTGTTATGCATCATCGGCTTTTAATAGTTTGGTTTTACCGTTGAAAATATTATTCACACAGAAAAGGTTTTAAAATTGAAATAACTGAACGGCCAGTTTACCTTGTCTTTTAGTTCCTAAATTTTCCATTATTTACAAGTCTATCAAAATGATGTAATTCTTACCTGCCACGTGAAACATCCCCCAATTGTCAGTAACCACAAATCTATATATACACCTATGAACCGTGGCTCCAAAGATCCTCTCCATTTGTCCTTTAATCTGCTCATATCAACAGCAGGATTTGTCCAGGCAAATGGTATTATCAAAATCTGTGTATAGATTAAATGTATCAAACATTATTCGTATATCGTCAATAAAAAATGTATTCGTTTGTTGCTTTGTTATATATTTGTTTTTTCGTTCATTTTTTTTATTTGTACACAAATTATGACTTTAGTTGTCTCGTTTGTATGTTTTACATTTGTTATATATCGGCCTATGCGGTATGGGCTTTGCGAATTGTCGAAGGCCGTACGGTGATCTATAGTTGTTAATTTCTGTGAAATTTTGTCTCTTTTTTCTATTTATAGGTCAACATACATGAATGTATAGCATGATTCGAACACGTATTAAAAAAGTATCAAGCAATTATACCACTAGAAATAATACTTAACCTACTGATATGAAATCATACCGCCTTACATTAATAGGTTTGTTGTTTCGTAGACATCATGCTGACGGGTTGACATAAATTTGGTACATTTCTTAATGAATGAACTTGCGTTCATTCAACTAACTGGACAAGTATATTGATGTCACGAATAGGTCATAATGAATGTATGAAAGTGATTGTTACATAATGAACTACGTACCAGTCCAAGTGACATTAGAAAAAATTGTGCTATATCTGTATACGCTACAGAGTATAATCCTCCAAAAAATGTATAAAACACTGCCACACAGGCAGACACTATTACAGCCGTCGACATATCTATACCAAGTATTATACGTAAGGTCGTACCTGTCAATAAGAAAAAGATGGAGAAAAATATATAAAACACAAGGCAGTAGTATACCGCTGATAACACACTGCCACACAGGCAGACACTACTACGGCCGTCGACATATCGATATTGAGTATAATATGCTAAGCCGTACCTGTCAATCAGAAAAAATACAGAAAAAATATATAATTAGTTATCAAAGGTACCAGGATTATAATGTAATACGTCAGACGCGCGTTTTGTCTACATAACACTCATCTGTGACGCTCAGATCAAAATTGTCATTAAGCCAAACAAGTACAAAGTTGAAGAACTTTGAGGACCAAAAATTCCAAAAGGTTGTACTAAATACGGCTAAGGTAATCTATTCCTAAATGACATCCACAGACAGACACTACTACAGCCGTCGACGGGTCTCACTAATTAGCGACAACAAGCGTCAAGAAGCGACAAGAAGCGTCAACAAGCGACAAGAAGCGACAACAAAAATTATTTTAGCGACAACAAGCGACAAGAAGACTATTTAGCGACAAGAAAACATTTTTTTTTATTAGATATAAAGAAATTTGTATTTAATGGTTTTTTTGAATATACGAGCAGATATTTCTAACGTTAATTAAACTGTTTTATTGTATATAGATAGACGAAGAAATGAAACATTTGTGAGAAAGAATTTTCTTTTCCTGCTGTCTGGTTTCAGCTCTTTGTATTTCACAATTTGTGTCAATATTTTCAGGACAATGATGCACAAGTAATTCATTTTGCGAGCTAAATACATATTGCACGAAAAGAGTTTTAAAAAACAAATTATAAGATAAATAATATGTTCTAAAACACAAGGAAAAGTAATCTCATAATACAATAATTAAACGTAACACTGGCTGTTATTCATAATAGATGATAAAATATTATTTAAATAATGTTTCATTTTTTCTATCAATTTTAACTTTCTTGTCGCTAAAATTATTTTCTTTTGCATAATCTTTTTATATTTATTGATTGCAATAATTAATTTTAATTAAAAAAAAATGTTTTCTTGTCGCTAAATAGTTTCTTGTCGCTTGTTGTCGCTAAAATAATTCTTGTTGTCGCTTCTTGTCGCTTGTTGACGCTTGTTGTCGCTAAAATTCTTGTTGTCGCTAATTAGTGAGACCGCCGTCGACATATCTATATCAAGTATAATATGTAAAGTCGTAATTGTCAATGAAAACGAATACAGAAACGCTACTACAGCCGTCGACATATATATGCTTAGTAGTATACATAAATGTATATATATTAGTAAACATGATAAAGTCGTAATATTTAACGTGGTACCTAACGTAGAATTTACATATATATTTATCCAACAGTTAAGACCGCTATAGTAACTTAATATGTGGTAGCTGAGCACAAAGCATCACTTTAATGTAAGTGTCATCTGAATTAATTTGTATTTTATTCGGCTACTTTCACAATTTCAAAACTCGTATATTAATGGACACATGTAAAAAGAATACTTGATATTAAAACACATTAAACTCCGTAACTTTCTCAGATATACTTTTTCGCGTTTAGTTCATTCTAATCGTTATTGAGGCGATTAATGTTTGCGATTTCCTTAACTTGCTAATTCGTGTATTCAAGAAAGGGAAAATCCGTGCTTTCCAAAGATTTATTGTAATAACAATTAGTTCATAGATCTAAAACTTGTGTGATGATATGAGCATACCTAGAGCAGAGAGTATTGCAGATTCCCAAAATACATCAGCCAATAACTCGTTGAAAAAAAGGAGTCCACCAATTCTTTTTCCATATTTGTCTTGTAATATGTCGAATATTGTTGTGTAATTCTTTTCTCTAGCTTTAGGAATGTAAACCAATGCAGCTTAAAATAGACAAGATGTAAAGATATACTAGTATATGTTGATGTTGTGACGCGGAGCGAGGATTGCAGATATTGAGATATACATCTTTCTTATATTGTACTGTTATACCACTGTCCCAGGTAAAGGGGGGTTGGGATCCAGCTAACATGTTTAACCCCGCCACATTCTGTATGTATGTGCCTGTCCCAAGTCAGGAGCCTGTAATTCAGTGGTTGTCGTTTGTTTGTGTGTTACATATTTGTTTTATATCATGTATAATGCTGTATTATTCATATATTATATATATATGGCATTATCGTTTTTCTACCTGACATTTGAGTCTTTTTGTGTTCAATATCTATTTTTGTTATCAAAATTTTTGAATTTAGTATTGACAAATTGTCCTAGTTACACCATAACACATCGATGATATATAGTTATGATGTTTAGATTACTTTAAGATAGTAAAACTGACATTCGCATTTGATTCGTTCCTTTCATTAGCGAAATATCTTGATCCCCCGAGATTTATGAAAAATATTGGTTTTGCATTGGATTGTTTACTGGAAATTGCAAGAATAACATTTAAAGAAAATCATAACTCTACAAAGATGCTGATAATTAAAAAGTTGGGAAAACTGAAATGAATGCGAGAATGAATTCTAAATCTAATTGATCAAGTGCGTGGTTGATATGGTTTTTTTTAATATGATAGCGGGGGTTTCATTTAGGAAGGGGTTCTGATCCCGGACCCCGCTTATCGCTTTATCGTTTTCACGCAAATAATTTGACTTTTAAAGTATAACGCTTACAAAACACGTGTATACTATTATTTAATAATCAATGTTAAAAAGTCACTAATATGTGCTAATATTAAATTTTCAAGTGTTATTCGGTCATTACAAGTGTTATTCTGATAATAACAGTGTTATTCTGTCATTCAAGGTACCGCAAAAATAGCTCAATTGTTTTACGTTTGATAGATGTCAAAAAAATAAGCCAAGGATTTCTTGAGACCAACTATGGAATTTTAGCTCCCGGTGAATAAAAAAATATATATAATAATATTCTTACATGTTTGTTGAAAAAGTAACGTTTTACTCTCCTACCTATAATGATTCCTATGGTAAAACCGACAGGTGCGACACACCAAATTAATCCGTCTCTACCCATAACTTCCGCTGTTCCGTTAATGTAAGCACCTCCAACTAGTGTCGCTGTCAATTGATGAATAATAATTAAAAAAAAAACAAGTATGGTTTATTATTTTTATTACCAAAAAAAAATGATTTTGTCATCATCATCATTCTATTTCTTTTTCAAGAATAATAAAGACATTTCGAAATATTTGTTTTTAAAATTGAGAATGGAAATAAGAAAAGTGTAAAAGAGATGCAACAACCTGACCAAAGTGTAACACCCGGTTATAGTAAATCTTAGATCATAAACTTTTGTATGCTTCAATCGGGCTTCCAACAAGGTGGCTATTCTGGTAAACTTATTATTGAAATACGTCATAAGTTTACTTATAATAAAAGGGAAAGGATTATTTGGTTAGAGGAAAGCTAGAAAGTTTTATCGAAATTATGTTAATCGTCGGAAGAACAAGAATGTGTCCTCAGTACACGAATGCCCCACTCGCACTATCATTTTCTATGTTCAGTGGACCGTGAAATTGGGGTAAAATCTCTAATTTGGTATTAAAATTAGAAAGATCATATCATAGGGAACATGTGTACCAAGTTTGAAGTCGATTGGACTTCAACTTCATCAAAAACTACCTCGACCAAAAACTTTAACCTGAAGCGGGACAGACGGACGAACGAACGAACGGACGAACGAACGAACGGACGCACAGACCAGAAAACATAATGCCCCTCTACTATCGTAGGTGGGGCATAACAAGCCGCTTTTGTCGTCTGCCTATATGAAAAGCATGTGTAAATTCATTAAAAATATCCTATACAAACATATCACCTGTATACGTCATGACCGCGACAAAAAATCCTAGATTTCGTCCAGCCAACAGCAATTCATCTGTATCGCCTGTTTTGTTCTTCTTTCTGCCAGCAATTAGTCCAATTACCAGGATAAGGAGGTAGAAGATAATAATACCTATTAGTCCGGGTATATGTATTGCCATTGTCCTTTGGGTCTGAAAGAGAAAACTTTGCCTAAATCACATGACACAATAATATTTGTTAGTCCGGGTATATGTATTGCCATTGTCCTTTGGGTCTGAAAGAGAACATTTTGCCTAAAACACATGACACAATAATACCTGTTAGTCCGGGTATATGTATTGACATTGTCCTTCGGACTAAAACACATAACTTGCAGTAGTCAACTTACAAAATGATATAAACATTTAAAAAGTTACAAAGATAAAATTACAGGTATATATTAAGTAAGGCAAATGATACGACGTGGAAGAAACATTTTATAGATACCAATTAAGATCATAGGCTATTTAAAAGATTATCCTGCAATCTAATATTGTAGTAAGATCGTTGACAATTGTCGTTATCGATACTTTAACATTGAGTTTACTTTTATAGTATAATCATGTTTATTCATAACTTAAACGAGTATTCAAAAATGATCAATATATGAACACTTATACTACAGTCTGTCGATTTTTATATTTTGGCATGGTACAAGGCCTTCTTCGATTTTTAAACTGCTTATGACATCTTCACAAAGAATTTATTTGAAGGCGTCTGATTTCAATTTCTGGTTATTGAACAAGCTTTCAGTAATTCTGAGTACTATTCAGATTATATCCCCAGGTAATGACTGCCGAAGCCTAATTAGCACTTTTAGGGACTTTCGGTTTTTTTATTTTTGTTTTTCCTTTTTTATTGTGCTAAATACCAATCTGAACAGTCAAGCCTTTCCAAACTGATTAAAAGTGGTTTCTTATGCGTGCTGGTTACCCCCACTCTATCATGTTCGGAGGCGTTGAAAAAGTATCGGAAGATATTAAGTATAGTTTTAATTTACTAAAAACAAAATCAATATGCATACCATTAAAACAAATACTAAATGTATAATAATTACAGTGTTGAATTGGTAACTTTTAGAATAAATTTATGTAACGTCAGACGTCAAACGGTCTTTTTCGGCCATCATAAACGATTTAAAGTATTTATCTGGGGCCTTTCAAAAGTCGTTTTTACCAACCGTGCAAGGGCTGTTTAGCCGGCCAAGGTCGTTAAAAATTGTTGCATTTGTTTGTTTGCAGTCGCTTTTTATCGTTATATTTTTTGTTTACAATTTATCGTCATGCATTAAAAATAACGACCCGTTAACATCATTTTGCAAGATTTTTTACCAATATTCGCAATGAAGGTTCCTCCATTACAACCATCAAATAACATCAACGTAAACATTAGGATGTGCTATTTTGTTTGAAATAATATTTCTACAGAAACCGCCAAAACCGAAAATTTGTATCCTATGGAAAAAATAGTAAAGGTTTTAAGTAATTTGATACCATTCATTGAAATCTAAAACGTCACTACATACAAAGACTAGCGAACGAATTGCGACATATTTATAAACACCGCAAGACGTTGTTAACGGAAATTCGTCGTAAAAAAAATGGAAAATCGTCCCTTGTTTTCTTCGGATAGTTTGAAGCCCTTTTTTCTGCCATTTTAGCTTTTTATGAAATGATTGAAAATATTTCTTCAATATTAAAATAAAGAGTAATATGGCATGATTGAAAATAAGACAACTATCCAATAAAGTTTAAATGAAGGTGATGCAAGCAGTTATAGACAATCATAGGGTCTTCAACAATGAGAAAACCTCATACCGTATAGTCGACTTTAAAAGGAATAGACATGAACAAGATGAAACTATATATTCAATTTAGAAAACTAACGGCCTGATTTATAGCGACACAAATTTACGAAAAACATTCGATGCTCAACAATCAACTAATGACTTTGGACCGGATCTTTTTTTATATAGAATACAAGGTCCTATTCTATATGTATTTTTTATGTAAATGAAAGGAAAACGTTATTGGTTCCATCGTGCGCTTAATGCATAAAACGCAATAAACGAGGCGTCGAAAAAGAATAATAACAGGAGGAAAACTATCATTTTGAGCCGTCTAAAAATAACACTTTAACCCATAAAGATCAATTTCATCCCGTTTGGGGTTTTAATTTAAGTGTTTGTTTTGGTCAATTTAGAATAAGAAAAAACATACACGTTAAACTGTTTGAATAGAGCCTTGTTATATCCTAAAATATGTTAGGAGCCTCTGGCCTTTGTTAGTCTTGTATGATTTTAAATTTTAGTTTCTTGTGTATTATTCGGAGTTTAGTATGACGTCCATTATCACTGTACTATTATGCATATTTTAGGGGCCAGCTGAAGGACACCTACGGGTGCGGGAATTCTCGCTACATTGAAGACCCATTGGTTGCCTTCGGCTGTTGTTTGCTCTATGGTCGGGTGGTTGTCGCTTTGACATATTCACCATTTCCTTTCTCAATTTTAGTGAATATAATTCGAGCTCGTCGAGGTAACACAACGAATTTAATGTATTTGATCTGTCTTATAAAGTAAGTATTTCGCTTGATGAAATCGGTTTTACATATTAAGTTAGATAAATACTTAGAAAACATTATTTAAGAATTGAAGGCTTCTTTTTGTAAATTCATTGAGGTGTAAAAGCGTTGACCGAAGTACATTGTGTATGAAGCGCGGATGCTCTTCATTCTAAACATGTGCTCACTATCAACGCTTTTACAACCATATAAAATTACAAAAAGAAGCATTCAATACTTAAAATTACATTTTTTAAAACTACGATCATGAAAACACGATTTCTATCATTATTTTTTTTAAATTTACCTGACGTGCACTTCATTGTGGGACTTCATGTCATCATGAATGCTACATCTCATTGTGTAATGAATGTTAATTTCTGAAGGACGCGAGAGTGCTTTTAGCCAATTGAAATAACGTATCATAATGATAGATACATGCAATGTAATTATTCAGTAGTGAACATTTGGAAACTGAAAGCATTTTACATAGTAATTTTAGTTCTCTGTCACATCATCGAGGACTTATGAAAATGTAAGTCAATCCTTTAACAGCTTGACAATATCGTATATAAAACCTAATACTAGATATAATACAAAAATACATCCTTTTTCTACTTCTATCTTAGAAAGTTGCCTGTCATGATTTTTTCACTGACGATTACAACAAATAAATTTTATAAGTTATTCAGTTGTAATAAAACTTTAAAATCTATCTTAAATATCATCTAATTATGATATTTTTACTTTTAATGTAGGCTTTTGAAGTTTGATTTATGTGCGTTTTATACGTAGTTCTTGTCCCAGCCACTTTTTAAAAAATCTGTTTGATCTTTATAAGTATTTTTTGTGCAGTTAGTTCATTTAATTAGATATAACAATTTTAAGCAAGGAAACATACTATTTTTATAAGGATTAATTAGATATTGATTCCTAAATGGTTCAATATAAGCAAAATGGCATGTCCTTAGACCTCCAATTCAACATTCATACTCTAATTTATTGTAAAGAAAGGTAGACATAAATGTTATTTTTACTTAATATAAGTTCTTTAATTATTCAACAGTGTGTTTAGAGCCAACATATTTTAACAAAACCGTTTTTTACAAAAAGATTTTTAATTTTAGAAGATGTGTCCCTGACATTTCTGACAAAATGTCCGCTACGCAAAGAAGTCATTAAACTTGGCTAATAAACAGTTTTATAAAATCAATGTTTGCAAGATATATAAACATTAGGGTCTTACAATAGAAGTGATGCTATTATAAAGGCAGTTAAATTATTTGCCCCAAAAAAATGAGCACATCAAATTGACGCCCTTATATGTGATTTAATGCAGCTTAAACGCGCCCGTCGAATAAAAGCTACAATTATAAAACAAAACATTGCAACTTACTTTTAGTTCAAATGAAGAACCATCTACCTATTTCCAAATGAAAGCTGCATGTCTAAGTTGAATAGTTTATACTCAAACTGTGTCCAATAGAAAGCAATAATAACCAAATTTAGCCTTACACGGTCTGCACACTGATGAACAGTACAGATATAACAAATAAAAATTAATGGACTCTAACAGTATTGTCATAATTGAATATTAAAAACTTATGAAACCACTAACCGTTATGAATATTTATCAAAGGTACCAGACTTATAATTTAATAGCCCAGACGCGCGTTTCGTTTACATATATAAGACTCTTTAGTGACTCTCAGATCAAATTATAGTTATAAAGTCAAACAAATACAAAGCTGAAGAGCATTGATGACATAAAATTCCAAAACGTTGCTAAATACGACTAAGGTAATATATGCCTGGGATAAGAAAATCCTTAATATATACTTTTATAAACATATTATGGTGTTTCTTATCTTGGATTGAAATCAGAGAGGTTTCAGTCAATTAAAGTGTAATATATTTTATATGACATCATAAAACTACTGTATTTCTAAAGCAATATCTAAACATAGGTCCACAAAAACATCAAACATAAAATATGTACATGTAAATGTAATAATTAAGTATTACGAGCCACACCACACACAGTGGGTGAGATTAGGTGCTATCTTCTAGTCAGCAGATTTTGCTCCAATAGTGACAACCATCGTACTGCTCATATAATATTCGGACTAATGTGAATGACATCGCCTTAAGTGTTCTCATGATTATATTTCCTTTTTTTTTTGTTCCACTAGTATCTTAACGATTGATCGATCGTTGGTTGCTTAACGTCAAAATATTTTATGTACAGAGTGTGGCCATAAGTATTCGTCACTTGAGATTTTTCGCTATTATATTGTATATAAAACTACAAAAGAAACTTTGTGAGCATCCTTCAAAGACTCATCATTGCTACAGAAGTCATCTGATAAAATTCCAAGTGGATATGAAAATCTACTTTATATTTCTAAATGTCTCAAAAGTTATAGTATTCAAAATGAAATAGGTATTGCAAAAAATATTCTCTTTTCAATTTTGTTTGCTATATGCATATGTTTCAGTGAATTTGTAAAATCAGTGATTTTGTAAAATCCCTGAAATTTCAGGATTTTATATAATCACTAAACTGATTAGTGATTTTATAAAATCCCTGATAATTACCAGGGATTTTACAAAATCACTGAATTAATTAAGATTTATTTTACAGATTCCCTAATTGATTCTGATTGAATTCAGTGAATTTGTGAAAGAAAATTCTTTTTTGTAAAAAAATCTTTAAAACAGCAGTAACACTAATCAAGTTTGAGGTTAGTTTTTTTTACTAAGTAAGCAATTTTCGCTAAACAAATGACATACTGTAGAAATGTTAGTCTTTACAACAAGAGCAAACTTTCACACAAAGCTGAGTCATTTCAATAATCCAGGGAAACATTAAAATGTAACATATGGAACCAAGAAACATATGAAGAAATTTTCAAACCTTTTGCTAAAAGCCCACAGAAAAGAGACAATATAAGCTCTTCATTATTTTCCTTTTTCGAAAGTAAGTTAATATTTATCATGTAGTGTTATTATTAAAACATGTAAATAGGCGAGCGACATTTTCAGAAAAGACGCTTAGTTAGTGACTTTAATGCACCCACCTAACACACAGCTGAATTTTTTATGGGCGTTTTTCAATAAAAGCGTTCCTTTCAGACCTAAAATAAATGGAAAATCAACTAGTCTAAAATTTATTTTCAAGAGTTATTTTGAATACCTCTATTATAGACCTGTTTGTAAACAAAAAGTGCAATCTTAAATACTCTTTAAAATTATATTATTTTCATAATTTGTGTACTGTTTCGTAGGGGACAAAAACGAAACTGGTTCTAAACACACATATTTTTGCAATTTTAAATGTTTCCTATAGACATTCCAGTTTGTTTACTTTATATACTAGAAAAATCTCATTTTTTTCTGAATTGGAGAACCATTTTTTATCGATAAAGATTAGACAGTACTTCACATATGAAGGTACTACTCATGTTACGTAGTGGACATTTTGATGCGTTTCGTAGTTGACAAAACCGTTTCGTAGTGGACAAAAAGTTTTGTAGTTGACATCAACCCTATTCTATGTTAATAAAAACATAACAAAAATTACATGAAACTAACCTTTGTTCTTTGCTTTGCACGAATATAATTGAAAAAAGAGTAAAAAAAAGACTGCATGGTAGTGGTAGTGTCCACTACGAAACGTTTTTCTCCCAAACTTGTTTCGTAGGGGACCGTTTCGTAGGGGACGTATTCGCATGTTTTGTTTTTTTCTCACAACCCCAATATTGCAATAGTAACGTTAACAAGACTGACTGTATTCATCAAAGCGTTATTAAGCTTTACACTGATATTTTTTTCATAATTTTAAAACCAGTTACTGAAGGAGATTTGATCCGTTTCGTAGTGGACATTTACAAAAATACGGTATCACTCTGGTCCATTTGATGTGCTCAATTTTTCTTACCAACAGTTTAATTACCGTTATAAAAGCATCACTTCTTTTGTAAGACCCTAATGTTTATATTTCTTGCAAACAAAAAATTACATTGATTTTATAAAACTGTTTATAAGCAAGTTTTAATGACTTCGTTTCGTAGTGGACATTGTGTTAAGGACACACCTTCTAAAATAAAAAATCCTATGTTAAAAGCTGTTTATTAAAATATGTTGGCTCTAAACATACTTTTGAATTATTAAAGAACTTATATTAAGTAAAATTAATATTTATTTCTACATTTTTTTACGATATTTGAGAGTGTGAATGTTGAACAGGCGGTCTAGGGACATGCCATTTTGGTTGTTTTGGACCATTCAGGAAACAATATCTTATCAATCCCTCTAAAAAAGAAACTGTTTCTTTGCTTAAAAATGTTATATCTAATTCAATGTACTGACTGCACAAAAAAATACTTGCATAGATCAAACACATTTTTTTTAAAGTGGCTGGGACAAGAAAGTACGTTTTTATTGAAAAACGCCCATATATGTTATAGTATAATATCTAAACTTCCTTTTTTGGTCGGTCGTAAAAAATCGTACGGTGCAATTTTTGTAAAAATTGAATTAAAATCGAGAAATAATTTCAAATTGAAAAATGACCAACAGTGTTAAAGCGTGAAAAATTAACATGTAGCTTTATTTTCTGTTGTCACAATGCACAAATTGTGTACGTTTAACATGTCAATGTATAAAAAAATACTTTTCAAAAATAAAAGAAGTAATTTTTGCGAGAAAAAAAAGAAAATTTTTGTAACATTTTTGGAATTTTTCATAAAAATGGTGCCAATTTTCATATTTTTCTTCATTTCTTAGAAATTTTCGAAATTAATGATGTTCGTATAATTCAAAAGTTCATTACTCGTTTAATAAATATTGTTTTCACTGTATCATTCTGGATTTTATACACTTTTACATACTTCCCCTTTTCAATCAAATTTCCGAAATCGCTTTCTCTGTTAGTTTTCCTCAAGTTAACGGACCTAAACGCCTCGAAAAAGAGTATGAATAACCATGAAGGCATGTTTTTGGTATAAATATTGCGCAAAGTATAAAAAAAAATCAAAGGACCATAGAAGCTGAGATGTCAACGTTTTTAAGTCTTGGTAGAAAACCAATATCTTATTATTCTTAGTCAATTTGCACTTACAAAAGGTAACGATTATGAATAACTATTGAAAAATACTTCTTTCTCAATTTATCAATGCACATTTTAGTTTTGCAACTAAAAGTACGCAAAAATGTGTCAAATCTGATATTTTCCCAATGAACTTTTAAATTTCCTACCGTTTTAACCATCGCATACGGTAAACTTATTGATGATGCAAATATGTTCAGTATTTAAGAGGAAGCATAATGTATGAAATACAATAAATGTTCTACCTCAGGCGTATATATTACCTAAGCCGTATTTTAAATAGGATTACGTGTTTTTAAATATTCTTCGAAGTTTTACTTGGTTCGAGCGTCACCGACGAGTCTTATGTAGATGAAACGCGTGTCTAACGTTAACAATCGATCATATGCCGGATATCTTTCAAATTGATTTGTTATTCATCATAGTTGTCGTTAGTTGCTTTTTATGATTTTTGCTTTTGTTTGTAGTTTTGAGCATGAATCAAGCTTTTGGGTATCTAATTAAAATTGTTTTAGAACCTTTATAGCTTATTATACAGTGTTGGCTATTGCTTCTTGATTTAGGCAATACGATAAGCTATAGTTGTTTACCTCAAATCATTTAGTCTCTGGTATACAAAGATCATAGTGTCCTTTTAATCATACTTACCAAAGGTACCGGGCTCATGATATGATATTTTCAGGCTTCTTATTCTAAATACGGATTAACAAATTAAGAGGACTGAACTGAATTCAAAATTTTGGGACAATTTTTCTAGCGGTAAGGGAACAACCATTTGACTTCAAAAGGGGTGGGGGGGGGATGGAAATATTCCGATCCCCAATTTGATAAAAAAAAAAAATGATCATACAGATGATAAAAGAAATATTCTGAATCAAAGAGTTTCCCCATACATTATAGTGTTAAATATTGAAAAAAATGTATTTGATCACCAGCATCGAAAAAAAAGGAATAAAAACGTACGCGCGAAAAAAAAATCTTACTCAGATAAAAAAAAAAATAACCCTCCCCCTTTTTAAGTTAAGTGGTTACTACTTTATGAAAGCCATTTTTATAATTTGCAGTAGTTTGAATATACTAGAGATGTCTCGATTACGCACTAGAAAACGTTAGCTGCAGCAGCGTGCTTACAGCCGAAAAAAAAAGGATTGAGTTATTAGGGATCTCTAAATTTTTATCTTTTCTGTTTGTTTCAAATGGAATTTCTTCTCCAAGGAGTATTTGATAAAAGAATAGGGTCACGTTTTTTTAAATTGATTTTAAGTGTTATTTAACGGATCTGAGATACTAGACAAACATATCATTTACCCCACACTTTTTTTAGTCATGCATTTATGCGTGAATCGTTGTTTGAGTAAAGACCAGTGGCAAATATTTCTATGTACGTCAAGTCGATTCGAGAAGACCTTTTCAAATGAATTAGGCAGAAACTATTTACTTCATTTTTAGGGAGGGAAAAGGGGAGTAGAGGGGCGTGGGCTATTGATTTTTCCAGGACAAATTTTGGTGACAAGTCGAAATCAATTTTAGCATTATATATATATAGTGGCAGCTGAGGGTGAAACAAACAAATTTTTTTTCAGGGCCAAAAACTGGAAACATTTTTTGTTTCCAAAACAAAATCCATAGCTCACCCCCACCCCCTTGCTTTTATGTTTTATACTCAACTATAATAGCCCCACCCCCATGCCTTTATGTTTTATACTCAACTATAATAGCCCCCCCCCCCCATGCCTTTATGTTTTATACTCAACTATAATAGCTCCCCCCCCCCCCCGAAAATCAATTGGTTCCTGCCTTATGGGTTCGGCAATGATGCTGCATTGAGTCTTAATCAGGGGGTTAATAAAGTACGAGAATTTGTTTTTAACAAAAAAAAATCTGTAAAATTTAGACAACAATTTCTGTAAAGAACTATACTAATAATTATCAAAAATATCAATTTTACTCAAAAATAGTTTCCTCCTTAAATATATACACGGTAAAACTAATGTCCTAAATGCCTATAGTTTTGTAAACACTTAACCTACACAAGGCCTACATTGACTATCGACTGTGTGTAGATAAAGCATGATTTAAACTACATGTAAACATTGAGCTTTATCAATGGGAACGCAATTGTGTTTAGTTTACGTGTGAGTTACACTAACACAACACCGAATTAAGGTCAATGTGAACACGGCCTAAGTTACAGGCTGATTTAATTCGACACGGGCCACAAACAAGTGGGGACTGACGGACGGACAGATTTAAAATGTGATTCGTGTATCCTCTTTAACTTTGCTTGTGGTTGTATTAAACATGTACGATAGTGATTTCCGATCTTGACACGGTTTGTAGGCTGTTAACAAACAGGAAACTATTGGCACTGTTGATGTGACAAAGACGTCTACTTTTCACTCTCTTTATTGCGTTGTTTCCTCTCCCTTTTACTCGTCCAACTTACAAATATTTCATCATATTTTTTTTTATTTTGCATGGCACACCATCAATTATAGTAAATTTAATATTAACACATTTAAGGTCAAATATTTGTTATTGTACGTCGTTTTTGTAGAAATTACCGTTTCACATATAGCAGAGTGAAAACGTCAAAATGACGTAAATTATCGCCAAACCATGAACGATATGCAACTAAGAATCAGAGAGACGTTATCATAGTATCGTGTAAAGTCAAATTTGAATGAACTATATTACCAGCTGCTTCAAATATGAAAATAATACTACAAAAGTGTTATTCTTTCAATTTTATATGAATGACATTTGACCCCAATTTAAAAAACAAATGCACCATATTTCACTTTTACGACCAGGAAAAATGGAATCTACACATGTTTTCCTTTCGAATGATATATAATATAGCTGTGTGTTAGATAGGTGCATTAAAAATACTTTTTAGGTCTGAATGTCACTCGCCTAAAACCAATTAAATTAAATACATAGGCAAACATTGGGTTCATTGTCATAATGAGAGGAAAAAAACACATATGGAAAGAGTATGACATGTATTTAATTGTTTACTCAGTTTCAAAGTAATTAACTTTTCAAGACACAGGTTTATACAGATAGGGGATTAATAAAGGAATCCAAAGAGCAAAAAATATATATAGGTCACCGTGCTTGTTTTCGAGATATTAGCCATTGAAAATTTGGTGGGAAAATATTCTCTCTTGACTTTTCATAGCTTTATCATTGACAAGTTGAAGTTCTAAAAAACTGTTAAAAAGTAATTAAAATTTTATTATACTTTTACAGATGGCTAATTATTATACATGTAAAATATTTACAGAAAGAAAAATGGGGGTCACCGGGGAATTTTTTCCAAGGCATTCAAATGGATAAAACCAGAGGATTCCGAAAATCTGACAAAAAATCTAAAACATGACAAGTCAGCTTCCTTAAGCTATGTCACAATGATCCAATGGCAACATTACATGCATATCAGGACGATGATATCTTATCGTGACATGGATTATTAATAGATATAAAGCAAATAATTAAGTTGTATTATTAATGTGCAGCTCATAAAAGTCAAACATGTATATTACCGCAAACTTATAATATAGTAAAACAAAAAGACAACAGATAAGTGGAGATAACAAAATTTGTTTAATTTGTACTCGAATTAACTTCTTACTTCATCATATCCGTCAGATACTGCCTTAAACATGTATTTTATCATTAAGTGATAAATCTTTATAAAGTTTTTACACTTTCTCCATTTTTTAGACATATTAGATGCAATTCAAATTAAAAGTAATTATTATACAATTAAAGCCTTTGTATGAGATCGATACGAGGTTATATTATTAATCGAATATTTTTAAGTGATTCGTTAAAACTAGATGACATAAACATTTGTATTTACTCGGTTAATACTGTTATCGACCTCATTCAAATGCTGCAATTGTATAAAATCGACCTAAGAGAAGCATATTGACTGAGAACGAAGTCCGAGGTCGATATAACATCGTATTGAACTCAATCAAAGGCTCCAATTGTTATTTTATTAATCAACAACTATTGCATGAACTATGTAAATTTGGGAATTTCTAGAATGTATTTTTAGTAACATTCTGTATGCCCTGTGTAATATGCTGTTTTTGACCTACAAAAAACTAAACACAACAGTATTGGCGTGCAAACTGAGTAAAGACAAATGTTCATGTGATCAAGTTTTAACGAATCACAATTCTTAAAAATATTCGATTAATAATATTTGTATGTATGAAGTTCTTCGGAATGTGCATGGAGATGCGAAAAAAGTACTAAAAAAATATTCATCATGCAAAAATAAGTAAATTGCCGTTTTAATATTAATTCATATATTCCTATTATCATTTATAATCTCTGTAAAATAGTTTAGTTAGTTATTTATTAATCCAATATATTTCAAAACCATTGGTCTTTTTGTATTATGAAAAATACATTTCTATCCTCAAGTTTAAACCTTTAATCAGGAATTTACAAAATCTCTAGCAATACTTTCAGTGATTTTGTAAAATCCCTGACATTTAAAAGATTTCGCAAATCACTAAAACTGTTAGTGATTTTACATAATCACTTATTATTCCAGGGATTCTACAAAATCACTGATCTAACAAATTCGCTGTAACATATACACATATAAGTGATACCGGCACAGTAAGGCAGTTTTTGATGTGGAATGAAACTGTAGTAATTAACATACTAGTATACTGGTAATTCACACAAATTAAGAAATACACGAATGAATGACAAATGCTGAACAATGAAATATGTTTTTTTGAAATTATTAGGCCAAATAGGCCTCATGAATTTTGTTCTTTGTTTTTATCATACTGAATGACCATTTACACTCTGGACTGAGTCGTCAGTAGGATAAATAAACAGCTGCGCCATTGACGCATGGTACGCCCGTCACATTGTCAAAGAATAAAGTGCAATTACTTCTCAATGTCATATTAGAAATTTATGAAAATCAAAAGGGAACTTAAATCGATAGATATAAACAATTCACCAAATTTTAATTAGAATTGCTGAAAAACATTTTTAAGTTATTTCCCGAAAACTGGAAAATCCCCCCTTTTTAAGGTATAAAACCCCATTTCTCGGAAATGTAAAATCTAAAATTTACAAAAACTGTAAAGGAACTTACATCAACGGACAAAACGATTCCCCAATGTTTCATGGGAACTGTTGAAAGCTTTTTTGAGTTTCAGTACTTTCGTTTTTTATAAATTTTAAATTTCAAGTTTCCGAGTAATTAATTAAACAAGAGGGATTTTCAAGTTTTTAAACAGTAACTATAAAAATATGCTTTTAGCATGCAGTTTTCATGAAACTTTGGTGAATTGTCTATATTTATATTGACGTAAGCTCCCTTTTAATTATTCTTACTTGTAGATTTTACGTTTCCGAGTTATGGGATTTTATTCACAAAAAGGGTTGATTTTTCAGTTTTCAGGGAATATTTTAAAAGTGCTTTTAGGAGTTTCAATGAAACTTTGGTGACTGGTTAATATATATTTAAAAGATATAGTTCCTTACATTTTCTAACACAAGTATTGTATTATGTCTCTGAAAACATGAAATCCCGAGGTCCCGAATATAAAGAAATTTAAATCCTGACATCCCGAAATTCAAAAAAAGAATTCCTGATTCCCGAAAGGATCAATCCCGAAATACCGAGCTTAAAATCACCCGATCCCGACGTCCCAAAAAGGGTCCTGCCCCCCCCCCCCTTTCCCCCGAATTAAAGCACAGGCGATATGGGAAACCCCCCTTTTTCAATTTATGTATTTGTTTGTGTTTTATTTTTTTGAATGCATGTTCTTTTTTTTTTTTTTTTTTTTTTATCATAATTGCATTATAAAATCTTAAGGATAATTAGGACACATTCAATAAGAGAAAATAAGTGGTATTCAAAAGTGGTAAACTAGGATTATTGATTAAAATACAAACAAATAAATATTCTCTGACTGTCTTATGTATGCTGATGATGTAGTATTTTTTTAAGAAACACAGGATGGCTTGCAAAAGAGAATTAATATACTACATGAATATTGTCTAAAATGGTGTTTTGATGTTAATTTAAAAAAGACAAAAAGTATAATTTTTAACAAGTTAGGAATTTTTTTTAAATGCTGTATACATTTTAGAGGTAAAGAGATTGAATGTGCAAAATTATATAGATATCTTGGAATCACATCTAGTGGTATATTCAAGCCGTGTAAAGATGAATTACACAACAAATCTTTAAAAGCATGTTTTAAGCTACAGAGATGCTTACAAGTCATCATTTAACCACAGTATTGTCACTTCAGTTTTACATCTTTATGATCATACAATTAAACCCATACTATTATATGGCAGTGAAATATGGGGAATGTTTCGAACGAATTCAGCTGCATGTAACACAGATAACGATTATATATTAGAAAAAGTTTTTGGTCAGGATTCTTCTAAAAAAGACCATAACAAATTTATGAAATATATTCTTGGATGGTGTAAACAGAAAGTCGTGATATAGATGTAACATCAGAGTTTGGTAGATTTCCTATGTATTTTACTATAATTTTATCAATGTCAGTAAAATATTGTCATAGACTGGAACATTTGAAAGAAGGATCATTATTTGATGCATTTACATGTTGTAAACAGTTACATAGCTTTAATGTAAATATATATGGTATTCTAGTATACATGTAGATTATATTCAGAGAGAGATTGAATTGGCAAATTTTGCCCAACCACTTGGTTCTTTATGTCAGTATGTTAGAAATAAACTATTATCCCTCGGCCCATCATCCCTTTTTCCCTGTGTATATAAAGGGTTTATTCCTTGTGTGTGTGTGTGTTTTTCTAATCTGAGTGTGATTTTGATTCAGCAGATCATTTTGGAATGAACATTTCCCGGCATCATTTTAACTGCCTAAACAGTTCGTCAATAGTGTGTATTTATATAAAAGACGCCACTGTGCAGAAACGTCAAAATGCCACCCTTGGACATAATGGCTAGACATAGGGAATGTTTTCCGAAAAAAATGTAAGGTCATAATGTTTGTGAAAACACCCGACTCATATAGCCATTTGTATGAACTTATAGTGTGTATCTTATAAATATGTTAGTTTTGTATTATAAATGTACATTTAGTATTTATCATAACAACATGTTTCACCTAAGGAATGGACAAAAATTACGTTTGGATATAGCGGCTAGACATTCGATTTTTTAAAATTCTGCGTCAAGAATTTTTTTTTTTTTACATTTGAAACTTTGAAAATGTTTATCTTTTTCAGAACTTTCTATTGAGTATAGTTTTAATATGATTTGATTATTTTATAGGGATAATAATAAAACTGAAATTTTGATAAACTTTCCTCGTAACACATTTAGACAGGTTTCTCTGCTGAATATTTCGTTGAAGGCTTGCTCAAATTTCAGCCAATACCAAAAAAACGGGTATGATGTTATAATATAAATCTAGTAGGAAGCTGATATACTAAATTTCGCAGATTTTATGGCCGAAAATTACAACGGAACATAGAAGATGCATTTTATTTAATCAGAAATGTTACGCCGGACATGAAATTTGTAACGCAAAAGTAATATTGGTGAATTCAATAAAATAAATGTATCGGTGCATGCAAAAACTTGAAAATTAAAGAATTAACTTCAAATAAGAAAAACATGTCCTGGCCTTTCTGTAGATATATGGATGTTGGTGATTTTATTTTGTATAGGCAAATGGTTGCTGTTCTAAAATCATATAATAACATAATTTTAATTTGAAAGCACTACCTTGCATAACGTCGTATCTGATTATATATGCCCTTTATGGGCCCTGTAATTTGGAAAATAAAAATATTCTATTCTATTCTATTATATTCGTATAGAAAAGGGAGTTTCATTTACCCCCAAAGAACTTGTAGATTGATGGGCAATTCAGAATGTTGCTATCCAAACAACAAACAATACGGCGAATTAATTGGTCCCTTGTTGGTCATAAAATGCGCAATTCAGGTATTCAGATACATTTATGAAGGCATGCGCAGTCACCAAAAAGCGCGCAATTTGAATTTCCGTCACTTTGAAAAATGAGTGAATGTAAATAATGAAATGAATGACTATTTCTAGACCGATAGCAGAATATTTTCTAAACTATTAACACATCAATTCAGGTAAAACCAAAAAATATGCAATGAAGAAAAGCAATATAGTATAGATTCCATAGAAAGGCAAGAATTTAGAAAAAGGGGGAGTTCCAAGTAAAAACTGATAGATTCAACCTAAGATTGCATGCAATAGTAATGGTTCGACTGTTCCCTCCCCTTCGACATCATGCCTTATGACATGTATGAAAGGCCATCCCCTTTTTCTTTAATTTTCTTTCTCATGAAAAAGTGACATTGCTTGTTTCGCAGATCCAAATTAACACTGACATAAAAGAGTGATATGTTTTTGTTCTCCATATTTCATTCGTTTTGTATTTCCCTCTTGTACATATGATTTTTTTCTAAAATTGGAATGGATCAACACTTCATCTATGTCATCATGCACAGGGGCGTGTATCATAGATGTAGTTAGGCGGAAATATATTCTAGTCAACTGGTATGGGTTATACATTGCAACAGTTAAAGCTACATCAATTGCCTCTCGGACAACAGGTATTCAAGTCAGAATCCGGGTCTGTTCGCGCCCAATCACGTTCGCACCCTTCACATTCGCCCCCATTCACTTTCGCACCCAACATGTTCGCACCCAAATTTTGCGAAGAGTTCGTTCGCACCCCACACGTTCGCACCCAATTTTACCATTTTTTTGGAGGTGTATTGGTATAAATATATATGCCATTGTTTCTAAATAATTCGAGATACTGACAAGTTTTTTTGTGTCATGACAAGTTTATAAAAAAAAAGTCCTTGTTTTTAAGTCAGATTATGTTATTCTGACAACAACTATTTCATTTGTGTGTTGAATAATTCTTAATCGTGTTTTGGTTAGTGTATTGAAATAATTTGTTTTTCACTGTTTCTAGTCAATTAAGTGCGAATCTGACAACATGTTGAACAACTGGTATGCATGGTAAGTGTATTGCTATAATTAATATTTATTTTATTAGTATTTACATCAAAGCAATTTAAAACAACAATCATGATTTATAAACAACAGTAAACAATAACACCAAGTTAGGCTGTTTATAAATACCAATTAGCAATAATCATACATAATCAACATTTAATAATTAATCATCAGATTGATAAAAAAAAAAAATCTATTCAATAAATTCTCAAATTTTATTCAAAAAGAATACAATTATTTGTTATGTTCATATGAATAATTTCTAACAATTTAACTTAAATTTTATTAAAAATTGGGCGCGAACATGTAGGGTGCGAACGGACGTGGGGGGCGAAAATGTGAGGTGCGAACGTGTAGGGTGCGAAACTATATTGGGCGCGAACGGACCTGATACCTTCAAGTCATGACTATCATGATATGACCATTTCCGTCAAAAGTCTTCAACTTGAAATGATCACGGTTCTTATACATGTAACTTCAAATAATTAATAATACACCTTATTGCTATTTAGCCAGATCCGGGAAAAATAGTCATTTATACAACTTCCTGTTTGGGTCAGGCTCCCGAAAAATGGAGGTCATCAGTAGTTAGCTGAGGGAGGAATAATTTTAGAAAGCGATCATTAGCAAACTTTGATAGATTATGATCCACTTTTTCGAAATTAGAATTGAAATAATAAAATATTTTGTTTGAAGTATTTACGATAGTTTAAACAGGTCTCATTAAAAAGTATCATGCATGGTGGTGCATTGTTTAAACAGGGTCCCAGATAGCTTCAACTGGATGAAAAAGTTGCATAATTTTAGAACGTATCTGGAATGGAATAAACAGTGATCAGGTGTATTGTGAGGTCTTGAAAGGATATTTTAATTTTATTGCTGTGAGGACTTCCTTCGATGTCAAAGCCATCTTTTTTCGGATGGACTTTGAATGAGAACTACTCTCTCAACTTTGAGACCCTATGTTGCCATGAAATCTAACTGACTGCTAGCAGTAATATATAAACTTGTACCTTTTGTATACTTGTTGATGCAAAACTTTTTCAGAAGTAATGATATAGTTTAAAATTACAATTCCATCTAAATTTGAAATGTATGACTTGAGGAAAATGCTTCAGATATTTGAGCCTATATATAAATGAAAATATTTAGCAATCATATTTTAATAAGTTGATAAAGAGCTTAACATTTTGTTATAAAAGATATCTCCTTAATTTATGAGCCGTAATTAACAAATTGGTCACAAACTGGCCATTTGTTGTATGTTTGCAGTCAACTTGTCCATTAGCTGTCTTTCTACCTTTTATCTTTCAATTTTTGTTCGAAGAATGTAAAAAAACCTTCCATTTATTCATCAGTCAGGGGACTTACTTAAATAAGTGATTTTCTAAATCACTGATTCAAGTAACATTATTTCCTTAAAGGTTGGAAGTTAGAGTAGTCTTTCTTTAATAATCACCTATTTAAGTAGTACAAATTAATCACTAGAAGAAGTGATTTAATTTTATTGTAGCTTTAAATATAGAATACTAATGATCCAGGGACTAATTATGTTTCTAAACTTATCAGAACCAACATCTGTGTTGTCTAGGATGACCAGGTCATTTCAGGTGATGACCTTGTACTGAATCTAGGATAATGACATAAAAATCACTTGTTTAAGTATCAGACCTTAATTTCCTTCCCAAAAATCACTTCTTTAAGTATCATTCTTTTAATAACCCCCACTAATTTCAACACCCCCAAACAGTGAAATTTTTATCGCGAACAGTAGAATTTTATTACATAATCTGAAAGATGAAACCTTGAACTTCACAGGAAAAATACTCCCACTGCTGGGAAAAATCTTTGAAGAAAGTATCAGTTCATTATGTTAAGCCATTATTATAGCATTTTTTCAACTAGAATAGAATTTTCAACTAAATGATAGCATCAGAGGCACAAACCTTGCTACTTAAAAGAAGCAAAAAGTTCATTTTTTTTTTAATTTTACTAATTAAAATATATTATTTAAACCTATATGGCCACAATTAAAAATATTTCAGTTTGCCCAAACCCGACCCATGATGACTTGGTGTGTGTAGGTAGGTAGGCAAATTCTTTTTTTTTTTTTTTTCATCCGAATTTGCATGAAAATATTAAAAGATCTTAAAACAGTATATCTTTTTTTTCTCTGTCAAACCTTTGTAGAGACAACCTAGACAACCAAAAGCCATGAATTTAAAACCTCTATAAATAAATTAGTCTACTATATGATTTGTATCCTGAGATGTTTATAACCCTGACAATTGCTAACTGTGTGAAAGGGCTGTTGAATTTGTGAAGTGATTTTCAACAGTTCCATCAACAACACGATGTTTGTGTAAAAAAAATATCAGCTGATTATGTAATGATTAAATTTGTTTGCAGTTTTTAAATCCTATTTCTATTAAAATAGATTAAATGTCCTAAAATATTTATATGAATTATTATCTACCATCCTTAGTTTGTGTCTTTTTTATGTTTTGAAAACAAATTTATATTTTACATTATCACACAGGTAAACTAATTTGGCTATAAATAGATCAAAGCATGTACGTTCTGTAGAATCTCCAAACTAAAAACGTATTTGTTACAATTTTATTTCTTTAAATAATCAAGTTTAAATTTTTGGAAATAATCATTATTGATAAAATATAATTGCATAAAGTTAACGTTTTCTGAAGACTTTATTTCTAGGTCATGGTTCTAGAGGCTTCCTCATAAAAATCCAATATGGCGTCCATAACATGTTTTTACTTTTGCACATGTGAAAAAAAAAAATCAGACAAAAAGATTTCTCTTGTCAAAAGGGATTTATATTTATATTGCAATAAATTATTCAGAAGGAGTTACATTCAGTTAAGATTATATTTCTGATTCTGTGAGCAATTATAGTTTTATCAAATTCTCCCAAACAGCAACGTACTGACTGTCTAATGAGACTTGTAAATTTGAACTATTTGAATAAAAGGGCATCTAATTTACAGGTAAAGGAAGATTATAATTAAAGACAACAATTTATCAAGAAATAATTCCTTTTTATTCAGTAAAAACAAAATCTTGCAAGATTTTAAATTCACAACTTCCGGATCCATTTCCTGTCAGAATAACATTGAAAATATTCGATTGCACATGGTTTTGAACAAATCTACCTGAATATTCTTATCAGATATTCGATAACACGATGAAATTAACATTGAGCATATAGGTAAGGGTTCGGTAGTACAAACAACTACAGCGTAAAAAAACTGTGCCACTTCACATGTTTTACTTCTTTACGTTCGGTAAATCAGAAGATAAAAACAGAGAACATCGAATATCGATTAACTGCGTCTCTTATACGCTTTCTTTTAATCTTATTCACAGTTACTTTCAAACGCAAAGATGACAAACATTAAGTTTTGTACGATGACGGAGCGGACCCAAAATAAATCCGAAAAAAAAAAATTCTTCCAAAAAACGTCAAAAAAAGAATTTGAGTCGGCGGGTTTATTTTGGGTCGGTCGCGTTTGGGCAAACATACAATCTTTTTATTTTGGCCTATGTGTTTAAAATTTTGAAAAAACTACAAAATCCCAATTTGTGACAAAACCTCAAATTTGCTACTCAAATAAGTGATTTAAAAATCACTTATTTGAGTAAGTCCCCTGACTGTTCATACCAATGACCTACCGAATAGTTAAATTGATCATCTTGTAATAAATAAAAAGACAAGTTGCTTTCTTTGTATTATAAATATTAGATACTTGTTTTTTTTAGATTTAAGAGTTTATAGTTTTTAGATTAAAGTTGATATGCAAATGTGAAGAAATGTAAGAAAGCTACATGTATGTATAGCCTAGACAAAACAGCTTACCTTGTACTTATAAATAAACAAACTAAATTGAAAACAAAAACAAAAAAAACGAACATACATGTACATGTAGTCAAACCTGAAATTTTCACTGAATACCCATCTCCTAAACATCAGTTTGTTAAAGGCTACATTTATCATGTTTATGAACTGTTGTAAAGTGTTCCGGACTTTTTTTTTTTTTTATCTGTACACGTTCTTTATTTAACTTTCAGAGGGTGTCTTTTACATGGTAAAGTTGCACTACTGTCTTATGATATGTATGTAAATTCTTTTAAACCAGGTACATTCATAAGCACATGTCCCAAATCAGAAGCATGTTGTTTAGTGGTGGTCCTTTTTTTTTTGGTGCAGTTCATATTTGGTTTGAGATGTTTGAAGTTAAATTACAATGTAGATTTGTTTTTTCCTGTTTGAATTGTTATTTCAAATTACATGTAATTGAAAGTAATGAATTACATTGCCTTTTTCCCACATAATTATGCATTACTTTTCAATTACTTTGAATAACATTTAAATATTTGTTTGGAAATTATTTAAAAAAAATACTTTTCTGATGCAACCTTTAGTTTAGTATACACTTGGTACTTAAAATAATCAAGTAGTAAACATCTTGAATGCAAAAGAAAGTACATTGAAAATGACAACAGGCTAGCTCAGTGACACAAACCAGGAATCCTGGATCACAACATGACAATATGCCCAATTACACATTATATTGAATTTCTTTCAAAAATGTAATTACAGCTAATTACAATAACATTTTTAAGTACCCCAGGTGCTTGTATGACTGTGAATAAACCTTACTGAAATACAATGGGAGGCAGGTTTATTATCTGGAATTTCTGTTTACTGTTGCAAGTTCGAAAAAGTACATTGTACAAAAAAAATGAAATATAAAATATGAGAGAATCCAGAGCAGGGGTTGACACTAACTTTTTTAAATTATATTCAACTAGCCCTGTTCTGTGTCAGGTAGCCCGGGGAGTATGCCAACGGCCCAAGAGTGAGTATGGCCCGCGAACTTGCTAGGGGGATCTGGGGGCCCCCATTATTTTGTTGAAATTTAGATGCAAAATCCGGCATTCTGAGGTCTTTAAAGAAGATATTTTCAGTCTGAAAAATAACTATTTCATATGTTTATATCTTCATAAAAAAAAAAAAAAAAAAAAAAAAAAAATGAACACCAAAGAAATCTAATGGCAGGAATTTGTTTGTCAGATGAATTGTGAAATATAGTTCAAGAAGACACAATTTCATGGGACACTTTTTTTGCTTACAAAAAACTCATCAACTAAAATAATCAAATTAAAAAAAAAACAATGTTTTTTTTTAAATTTTATTTACATAAATAAGTTGACTTGTCCCCTAATTTACTTTTGGTTTCTGATGCTGAGTCTTCATGTTCCAACATTGTCCAACTGATTTGTCTCATGACGAGTTTTAACCCTGTTCTTGTTAATGCATTATGACATGCATACAATGTACATCCCAGTACGTGCAATGGATGCTTTCTGATACCAATGGCTTAGTCTTGTTATCATCATTACCCCTCAGCTCTCAAAATGAAGCTAATCATATTTAATATTATAACCGGAAATTTACTTTCGTTTCAGTCCATTGCAACTGTAATGATAAATCCCGAGAAATACGAAAAGAATTATGACGACATGACAAACACTAATTCGAGAAAGACAGAGAAGATCGAAAAATTTTCATCACCACATGTACCTTTGGAGTAACATGAGTAATGGAAAAATTCAACAGGGAACCTTTCAACGCTCTAAAACGAAAGGACATTTCCAATTTAAACTATTTACACGAAGACTAAGTAATAGATAAGGCTAAACTATGCACACGATTTATCAGGATCTCTGATGTGATTAGTAAATGAGTAATAAAATAAAATAAAACCAAAATGTATATATGCAGTATAATTAATGTTTATTTCAAAACGGGTTATCTTGAAACATGGTGCATTCTTACTTTATGGGCCGAGTAATCTTAGACGGAGTTGACTGTAAATAGTGACTGGTTTACGGTAGAAATTTGTTGAAAATACAACTGATTGATGTTCAATGACAAATAAATTTACTAGCCCCTTGGGCTACCGCGCCACGGACATTTACTAGCCCGACACAAAAGTAACCAGTCTCGGGCTAGCGTTAGTGTCGAACCCTGCAGAGTGTTAATTTTAATGATTGGTGTAAATTCATATATATCCCAGGTAAATACAAGTTTATATTGATACTAATATGGAATTTACTTTTTTTTTCAGTGAAAAATGAATATCAGTAATTTAATGGAATTTTCACTGATGGATGATGAAGAGAATAAATTCAGTGTACCTTCATTGGCACAGACTCCGGTAGTCAAGAACTCTATACTGAAACCATCTACGAAAGATAATCTCATACAACTGTCAACACCAGTTCATAAAAACCTCAAGGTAAGGGCATGTGTTCTTCATTGGCACAGACTCCGGTAGTCAAGAACTCTATACTGAAACCATCTACGAAAGATAATCTCATACAACTGTCAACACCAGTTCATAAAAACCTCAAGGTAAGGGCATGTGTTCTTCATTGGCACAGACTCCGGTAGTCAAGAACTCTATACTGAAACCATCTACGAAAGATAATCTCATACAACTGTCAACACCTGTCCATAAAAACCTCAAGGTAAGGGCATGTGTTCTTCATTGACACAGACACCGGTAGTCAAGAACTCTATACTGAAACCATCTACGAAAGATAATCTCATACAACTGTCAACACCTGTCCATAAAAACCTCAAGGTAAGGGCATGTGTTCTTCATTGGCACAGACTCCGGTAGTCAAGAACTCTATACTGAAACCATCTACGAAAGATAATCTCATACAACTGTCAACACCTGTCCATAAAAACCTCAAGGTAAGGGCATGTGTTCTTCATTGGCACAGACTCCGGTAGTCAAGAACTCTATACTGAAACCATCTACGAAAGATAATCACATACAACTGTCAACACCAGTTCATAAAAACCTCAAGGTAAGGGCATGTGTTCCTCCATTTGGAACAGACTCCAGTAGTCAAGAACTCTATACTGAAACCATCTACGAAAGATAATCTCATACAACTGTCAACACCAGTTCATAAAAACGTCAAGGTAAGGGCATGTGTTCTTCATTGGCACAGACTCCAGTAGTCAAGAACTCTATACTGAAACCATCTACGAAAGATAATCTCATACAACTGTCAACACCAGTTCATAAAAACCTCAAGGTAAGGGCATGTGTTCTTCATTGACACAGACTCCGGTAGTCAAGAACTCTATACTGAAACCATCTACAAAAGATAATCTCACACAACTGTCAACACCAGTTCATAAAAACCTCAAGGTAAGGGCATGTGTTCTTCATTGGCACAGACTCCGGTAGTCAAGAACTCTATACTGAAACCATTTACGAAAGATAATCTCATACAACTGTCAACACCAGTTCATAAAAACCTCAAGGTAAGTGCATGGAGAGTTGTCTCATTGGCACTTGTACCACATCTTCTTATTTATATATGAATAACACATGTCAACTTGACCCTGTATCTGGCCAGGCTTACTCAATGTCTGTTCTGGAGGCATTATTCTTTTATTCCGATTTTCATTTTTGGGAAGTTTTTATTATGATCACAAGGCGTAATTACCTACACAGCTAAGATAATGTTTAAAAGTAACAAATGGCGATTTTCAAGGATTAGTATTTAGAAAACAGGTAAATACATACATGGATATATGGTGCTTTAAGTTTAATACAGACAATTTTAATGAATTATCAAGGGCACACAAGAACCCTGCATTTAAATATGAAATCAAAATCAGTTCAAGGGTACTGTGGATTCATTAATCAGTGTTAATATTTGTTGGATATCAATTTTCGTTGTATAAACTGTGGGAACAGGTGAACAATGAACATGATGATTTCAAATGTTCAACGAATTACAAATTTTCTAAATGCTTTGTATGCACATATATGCAAAACAACGAATATCCATGCAAATGCAAAATTCCCAAAATTGACACCCACAAAAATAAATGAAACCACTGTAAGTTGATGTTTTTGAGAATCCTTTAACAGCTGGATTAATAAAAAAAAGTAGGTAAACTCTGAATAACTTTGAAGAGGATGCAACTTTATATGGTACATTTTGTACATTTGTAGATAAGCATAGCACATTTTTTTCTCCAGCAACACTTTGTTCAATATTTTATTTTGACACAATAACTAAAGTATGTCTGTTGTTTAAAAGGTCTGGTAAAAGTAGGAAGAATTTAGATATATTTTAATGACAAAAATGAAAACAACATGTTTTTAATTTCATTCATCTGAAGCGCTTGTCTGGATTTAACTTTATCAAGAACCCTATACGACTTTGAAATATTTGAAGGACAGTTGCAAGGATGTATAAAAAATAACGTTGAAGAGCTATGAATTTATACATGAGTGACTTTCTGGTACATTTCATGGGTTTTTCAATTGAAGTTATAATTTTCATACTTAATTCGTTACTTTTTTTTCAGGTGAAATTTCAGACGCCACAGACAGCACACAAAGTGACACCCACAAGGTACGAACAAATTAAAGAATTAGATGATCAGGAAAATTGGGCAGAGAGAACAACAGTGGTACTAAAGTGTGATCACGAAGAAAATACTAAGAATGCTCAAGCTATTTTACATGACCTCATTTACCAGGTTTTAGATAGGTAATTGGACAAATGTGTAATTTAGGTATTTATGCATGTACATTTAATGAACATGATGAAAGTGATCAAGATTTTGGTGTTTTTAATGAAACACTTTATGAAACTTTAATTTAAAAACATTCATGAGTCCAGCCAAGCGTCTTAATTGCAAGGATTTTTTAACTAGGCCAGAAAAAAAAGTACTTGTGTTTGTTGGTTGGTAGGGAGTTTTTTCGTTTTTCTTTTTTTACTTTGAGTCTAATGGGACCAATATTCTGACTTTAAAAGTGCTTAATCAAAAATGGCCAAAAAAACTTTAGGGTAGGAAGGGGTCATTAAACACATATTTTTTTTGGCCCTACCAGTTTTTGAAATTTGAATCAGACAGACATTGTTTATTTGCTTTATCTAAATAAATTCACTGAATCTGAATCAGTTTCTCTTCCCTTTCAATACTTTAAAGTTTACGTCAGTTTTCCTTCAGATTATGGTATTCATGTACATAAATTATTAGTCCGGCGGCTACAAGCATATTTCAGACGAATTGTGCACATCCTGTTACAAGCATGAAATTTGGCATAGACCTTCCTCAACTAATATTCTTTTATTTCAGATAGGGAGGCATTTGAAAAAAAATGTATCACTTCCGGTAAAATCCAAAATGGCGGACGTCATACTTAATTCAGCCCAATATCGAAGGCTAGCGTGTAAAAATGTGTTATTATCATGCTACTATCATAATATTTTGTACAGACCTTTGTTTTTTACTACTTTTGGATAAATTAAATAGATTAGATGTCTTCAGAAACCCCACTTCCGGTTTTAATCCAATATGGCTGACATTGTACTTAAGTAAGCTTTTTTTTTAGGGAGGGTAACTGAAATGTGTTTTAACGTATTGCTATTATCATAACATTGTGTATGAACTTTTCTTTGGTGTTTCTGATGGATACAATGCATAAGACATATGTCTTAAAAACCCTTTCTTCCGGTAATATTCAAAATGGCGGACATAGAAATATCAATTTTTTATTCAAATTTTCATTTTTTCAAAATGTAAAGAAAATGATTTTATTTTGTGCTGGTCATTAAACTTTTGGCTTAAAGTTATCCTCAAAACCACTTATTCTAGCATGTTGTAAATGCTTAGATATAAAGTTGACACTTCCGGTTAAAAATATGACGTAAAGGAGTAAGTTCGGTAAGGGCCATATTTGGCCCCAATTATAAAGTTCATAGTTACAAGACAATACATGTTTTAAGTTGCCTTAGAGACATGTTAGAAAGTTAAACAGAACAGATTTTGTCAAAGTTTAATTCTAACACGTTGATTTTTACATCCATAAAAGGTCAAAATAAGGGATTTTGGTGAAATTTGACAAAATCAGCCAGATTTCAACCAAATACAGGACCAGGAAACATAGAGCGCAGGCGTCGACAAGCTTAAGATTCAAATAAGACATGTGAAATGTCTTCACAAACATTATATTAAAAGATCTTTGTTGTCGACGAATGCGCTCTATGTTTCCTCTCCAGTAATCTATGGAAATTTACCCATTCTCATTGCTTTTTTCGTGTAAAATCAACATGAGTACAACTTGTGACGTCATAATGAAACGCAGAAACGTAAAATTTTCAACAAAATGGTTTGTATCCTAGCTAGTCAATGTATTAGCTATAATTTATCGTGATATTGGTCGATAAATCCGAGTTTGAAATTAACGCTAAAAAAGGGGGCCATTTTAGGACCTTATCGAACATACTCCTTTCAAAGATGAGTCCTCAATCTATTTCTTCGATGTAGAGTTTTGGATAGATTGATTAAAACAAAATAAAGTCACTATAGTACTAAATATTATTTAAAATTATTACTATTTGACCATGAATACATGTTTATTCACAGTCACCATGACATGCACACATCGCAGTGCACGGGATACCCGATTTTCCACATTAAAAATGACCACGAATCCTTTCTTACATCCACAATGTATAAGCTTTTGACAAAATGAGTTTTTCAAAAGTTATCCTCTTTGTCCCCGCCTGAAGTGGGTAGCATAAGAGCCAATCCCAAGCTCGTCTCCCTAAACACCTACCTAGGTATATTGCATGATTTACATGCTGGAAAAGACTAAACCAAGTTGAGGGAATAGCCTCAAAAAGCCGTCCCTGTTGCGCAAATAGTTATTTTCTTGCTTCGTTAACCATGTTATACCCATCTGTTAAGTTTGTGCGATCTTACAGTAAAACCCCGGTGATTTAGTCTGATTAATCATCATTCTTTTTGTTAAAGTCACATCTTCAAATACATTCAATGTCTCCCACATAGTCTTTTTCCCCCTTTCAAGCAAAGAGAGAACAATATCACAACAGGTGAAGACATGGATAACAATAAGTGTTTCAGTTCACTCAGATCACTCATTGCCTAGTGCATTTGAAAGGCCATTGATAGATATTAATCCAAAGTCTTTTGCCCTCCCAAACACAATCCATAGTTCGTCTACCCCTATGTCACGGAATAGCGAAACAGTAGTGACAGCATCATCATTAAGGACTGTTCGAATCATGACTCGTTTAAGTGCGTGTTTCACTGCATCAGACACATGCATCATGATTTTAGTGTCTGCCTCTAAATGTGAACTTGGTGCCGAACTTGAAATACATTACGTGGTGGATAAGATAGAATATCCTAACCATTTGTTGCTATAACTACCATACGCATCCAAGACTTCATCCACTCGTATTTCAGTTTCAAGGTATTATATTTAGGTAAGGACATAATACCCAATCAGCATACTCAGTAGGCCGCAATTCACAATCGGAGAGCTGATTTCCAACATTTACAAAGACTGTGGTATTGTTTCTCACATCCATAAATTCTGCAAAAACACATATTTTCTTGCCTTTTTAACCTAATCTGTTTCTTTTTATTTCGATCTTCCAACAAAACCACGTATCGTTTTCAATGACATTAAACATCAAATCCATATGGTGATGTTGGCTGGTCAATCATCATTCTAAATGCTATAGTCACATCTTCAAACTCCATTAATGTCACCAACGCAGTTCCTTTTCCAGCAAACGTGTTATCTTTTAATGCCTAGTGCATTTGAAAGGTCATTCATTGATATATATCTTATACTTTTCCCCTTCCAAATGCAAACCAAAGTTTGTCTGCCCCTATGTCACGGAATAGCGAAACAGCAATGACATCAGTATCGTCTATTTGAGTCATGACTCAGTTAAGTCTATGTTTCACTGCATCAGACACATCTATCTTGATTCTAGTGTCAGTCTCTTTGTGTAAACATGGTGCTTAACTTGAAACATCATCAAGTGGTGGATAACACTGAGCATCCTGAGCATTTGTTGCTTCAACTACATTGTACTCAAAATTGTATTGAGCAAGCTCCTGTGAATGAAAACTTAAAAGTTCTTTCTTACTGTCGTCATCTCTCAGAAAAATTTCCCAATTTTGAGGATGTTTTTAATCCTGGGTTCGTCTGTGTATTCCCTTTCCCCTAAATGTTGCCCTTGCTTCTTTTAGCAGCTTTCAAACTACCAGTATTTTCAATGCTCATATCCAACACTACATCCACTGTTGTTACAATTTCAAGGTGTTTCCTAACGAGTATGATAATTGGGTATTATGTCCTTACCTTAATACAATACCGTGAGACTGTAACAAGAGTGGATGAAGTCTTTGATGAGTATGGTATTTGTAGCAACAAATGCTCAGGATATTCTATCTTTTTTCACCATGTGATGTATTTTAAGTGTAGCACCATGTTAACATAAATAGACTGACACTTAAATCATGGTGCATGTGTCTGATGCAGTGAAATACACACTTAAACGAGTCATGATTAACAGTCACTGATGATGCTGTCAATACTATTTCGCTATTCCGTGACATAGGGGCAGACGAACTATGGATTGTATTTGGGGAGGCAAAAATTAATCTCTATCAATGGCCTTTCAAATGCACTAGACAATGAGTGATCACACACTTTTATTTCTGACCCATACCTTATGACGGGTTGTGATACTGTTCTCTCTTTGCTTGAAAAGGGAAAAAAAAGACTACGTGGGAGACATTGATGGTATTTGAAGATGTGACTTTAACATAAAGAATGATGATTGATCAGCCTAAATCACCGGGGTTGTACTGTACAAACTTATCAGATCTAACATGATTAACGAAGCAAGAAAGTCAATTTTTGCACAAAAGGGAAAACTCATTTTAAGTGAGGCTATTCCCACAACTTGTTCTAGTCTTTTCAAGCATGTAAAACGTGTAATATACTAATGCAGGTGTTTAGTGAGACGAGCTTTATATTGACTCTTATGCTACCTAGTCTTGTCACTAATGGATTGCGAAAGGACAACGAGGGTCCCTTTTAAAAAAAACTCTTTCTGAGACCTCATCATTTTTTCAGAAGCTTGTACATTATGGGTGTAAGAAAAGATGCCGCGGTTATTTTTAATGTGGAAAATCGGGTCTCCCGTGCACTGCCTTGTGTGCATGTGGTGGTGACTGTGAATAAGCATGTATTCTTGGCCAAATAGTAGTAACTTTAAATATTTTTTAGTACTATAGTGATTTTTTTGGTTTAAATCAATCTATCCAAAACTCGAAGAAATAGATTGAGGACTCATCTTTGTCATATTTTTACCGGAAGTGTCAAATTTATATCTAAGCATTTCCAACATGCTAGAACAAGTGGTTTTGGGGATATCTTAAAGCCAAAAGTTTAATGACCAGCACAAAATAAAATCATTTTCTTTACATTTTGAAAAAAGTTGAAAATTTGAATAAAAAATAAATATTTCTCTGTCCGCCATTTTGGATACTTCCGGAAGTGAGGTTTTTTAAGACATATGTCTTATACATTGTCTCCATCAGAAGCACCAATGAAAGGTTCATATACAATGTAATTATAGTAGCAATACGTTAAAACACATTTCAATTACCCTCCCTAAAAAATAAGCTTATTCAAGTACAATGTCCGCCATATTGGATTTTAAGCGGAAGTGGGGATTCTGAAGACATCTAATCTATTTAATTTATCAAAAAGTAGTAAAACACAAAGGTCTGTACCAAATATTATGATAGTAGCATGATAATAGGACATTTTTACACGCTAGCCTTCGATATTGGGCTGAATTAAGTATGACGTCCGCCATTTTGGATTTTACCGGAAGTGAGACATTTTTTTCAAATGCCTCCCTATCTGAAATAAAAGAGTAATAGTTGAGGAAGGTCTATGCCAAATTTCATGCTTGTAACAGGATGTGCACAATTTTTCACAAAGCCGCCGGACTATATATCCAATGTAGATAAAAGCTGTGGCTTTGACAAGTTCGAGTATCAGTGTAGATCCATCAATAGGACATATATGCACATTGGAAATGTATATCATTTCATATCTCATTGTAATCTCTCTCATATAATAAAGGTGTGGTATGATTGCCAATGAGACAACTCTCCACAAGAGACTAAATGACACAGAAATTGACAACAGTTATAGGTCACTGACAGCCTTTTTTGAAGGAATGATTACCACGTGATCAAGATAACCTAAAATTATGTATGTTGTTATTTAAAAAAAAAGTGTTATCTCTTTACAGCAAGGAGGAGAGTCAAGTTACACCAGTGACAGGGCCTTCATTACCAATGGTTTCAGAAGAGACGCAGGACACTGGTGATGATTGTAAAGAAAAAGCTGACAACTTATCATCTCAAGGTCATGAAAATGTGCAGCAAGTTGAGAAGGAAACACCTAGTTCTCCAATCATCCCAGCTAAGTCTGGGGCATATTCGGTAGATTTTGATAATTTGGATACTATTGATCCATTTAAAAACAAAGGGGGCTTGTCGAGTTCTCCCTCTTCACAAAAAATAGAAAAAATAGCTTCTGAGGATAATCAGGCTGAGAGTGATAGTGAAAAGCTGTTAGAAGACATTGAACTACCTGATATAAAATTAGAAGATATTGCTGATGTCACTCTCTCAGAATACGTGCTTTGTGAGGAAGGGGATACAACTGTTATTGAAAATAAACATTCAGGAGAAGGGGACTTAACTGTCGATGAAAGCAAACAGACAGAGGACAAAGACTTAACAGTGATTGAAAATAAGTGCAAAAATGAAGTTGATGATATTTCACCCAAAATTGAAGAAAACAAACAATTGCATGACATAGATCTTGAAAATATAAAAGATCCCTTTGCGACAACAAAACAATTAGCTAATTCGCCACAGGTTAACACAACAAGTGGCACTTCTGAATCAACACTTGTGAAAGAAAACCCATTTGCCGCTTTAAAATCAGATATTGGATTGGTTGAATCAGATGGCGATTCAAATTTTCTCTACTCGCCTTTAAAATTGCCAGCTGACTCGTTGGTATCAGAACCAAACATCATAAACTCACCAATGTTAAAAAGTACAGAAAACCAACCTTCCATTGATGAAGAGATGAATCCATTTGCCACCAAAACTAAGGTAGCAAATTCACCAGCTGTATCTGGTGATCCTTTTGCCCCAAAGTCAACAGTGGCAAATTCACCGTCTCTTGATGCTGATCCTTTTGCCACAAAGTCAACAGTAGCAAATTCACCTGCTGTTGCTGCCAAGCCTTTTGCCACAAAGTCAACAGTGGCAAATTCACCAATATTGGATAGAACACAAGATCCAATGGCCACAAAGTCAAAGGTTCCAAACTCCCCAAAATCTGATGGTGAATCAATGAATACATTTGATATGAAGGCTGAGTTACCTAAATCACCAGCACAAAGTTCCCAGGATCCGTTTGCTACAAAGACAAAGGTTGCAAATTCACCGGGAATCAATTCAAATGAAAATCCTTTTGAAACAAAATCTAAGGTTACAAGTTCACCAACAATAGGTTCTGAAGAAAATCCATTTGCAACTAAATCAATGGTTCCAAATTCACCGACTGTAATTTCTGAGGTGGACCCTTTTGCTACGAAATCAAATGTTCCTAACTCACCAGCCATAAGCACAGAAGTGGATCCTTTTGCTTCAAAAGCAAAAGTGCCAAATTCACCAGCACTTAAAAGCTCAGAAGAAGATCCTTTTACAACGAAACCAAAGGGTCCAAATTCACCAGCAATAAGCACTGAGGCTGATCCTTTTGCTACAAAAACAAAAGTTCCGAATTCACCAGCAATAAGCACAGATGCTGATCCTTTTGCTACAAAAACAAAAGTTCCGAATTCACCAGCAATAAGCACAGATGCTGATCCTTTTGCTACAAAAACAAAAGTGCCAAATTCACCAGCACTGAAAAGCTCAGAAGATGATCCTTTTGCAGCGAAACCAAATGTTTCAAATTCACCAGCAATAAGTGCAGAGGCTGATCCCTTTGCTTCAAAAACAAAAGTTTCAACTTCACCACTTAAGAAATCAGATGATGATCCATTTACAACTAAATCAATGGTTACAAATTCACCAGCAGTTAGCTCTGAAGAAGATCCTTTTGCAACAAAAACAAAAGTTACAAATTCACCAGTAGTTAGCTCTGAAGAAGATCCTTTTGCAACAAAAACAAAAGTTCCAAATTCACCAGTAGTTAGCTCAGAAGAAGATCCATTTACAACAAAAACAAAAGTTCCAAATTCACCTGTAGTTAGCTCAGAAGAAGATCCTTTTGCAACAAAAACAAAAGTTCCAAATTCACCTGTAGTTAGCTCAGAAGAAGATCCTTTTGCAACAAAAACAAAAGTTCCAAATTCACCTGTAGTTAGCTCAGAAGAAGATCCTTTTGCAACAAAAACAAAAGTTCCAAATTCACCTGTAGTAAAAACAGAGGAAGACCCATTTGCTACAGAATCAAAAGTTCCTAATTCACCACTTAGAAATTCAGACAATGACCCATTTACCAGTAAATCAAAGGTTCCAAATTCACCAGTAGTTAACCAGAAAGAAAATCCATTTGCAAGTAAATCTAAAGTTCCTAACTCACCAACAATTAGCACTGAGGAGGACCCATTTGCCACAAATTTGAAAGTTGCTAATTTACCAGCTATTAACTCAAAAGATGATCAATTTGCAACTAAATCAAAAGTTCCTATTTCTCCAACAACAAGCTCAGAGGAGAACCCATTTGCACCAAAATCAAAAATTGAAAATTCACCGTCAAAAAATTTAGATGACATTGACCCATTTGCAACTAAATCTAAAGTACCCAGTTCACCAAAGAATGATGAGGTCAAAATACAGGACAGTTTAAAACAGGCAATTGGGGCAGATGCCTTTTTAAACAACAATCCTTTCTCGCCACAATGTCCAGCTGTAAACATCACTTCAAAAAGAGGCGCTACAGAATTATCAGGGTAAGTTAATAGGAGGTTAAGAATACTGTGGATTGATTTATTTTCGTAGTTTGAGAGAAAACTGTTGTTTCAGATGTATATATTTGATTTCATGGTTAAATCCCCTAATCCCAAGCATAGCAAGCTATAGTAGATTTGTGATTTGTTGTTTACTTATCCACAAAATAAACTAAAAGTGCCTATAATAATGAATCCACAATCATGACAATATACAAAAATCAAATGTAAATATATTTGTCAGGAATGTTTGTAGTTTTGAGAAAAATTGTTTGAATATGTTTTCAAAAGGCTTATGATTTGTAAAAGGAACATTTGTTTTTTGATTTATGGTCTTTAAAATTTTAACTGTTTTACATTATAGCTTCCTAGCTAGATCATAGAGGTGTTATGGTTTTTTTTGCTTTTTTTTTTAAAGGCAATCAGTTTTAACATCTGCATTATTTGATCTCTGGTTAGTAGTTGTCTAATTCAGTAATTGGCAATCACACCATATCTTGTAAGTGTGAAGGATAGCTTGAATCACAGCAGAAGGTCAAATCTTATCAGCTTGCTATTTTTAGAACTTCTGAATTGATGCTCTCTCAAAAGTTAAATAATTAACAAATAACAATTGATGCTCTCTCAATAGTTAAATAATTAACAAATGTCATATGTATTTCAAGGTCCAACTGGTAGAGATAAAAATTGTTTGTTTTTCACTATCTTATGTATGTTGTAAAAGATCGAAAAAAATTACACTGATAGTCACTTTGACTAGTATCGGGTCTATTTTGTTACAGTCACATAACTGTGACAGGACAGGTACCAAATAACTTTTTACTTGTAGTGTTTGCTATAATACCAGGATTTTTTTTATTTTCTTCAGAAAACAAGATGGTGGATTACTAAACTTAGGACTTAGCATTGATGAAGACCAGTTTAAACCAGCTTGTGATGGTAGGTTGAACTAATAAGGATTCAAAGACTCAATTGGTCTATTAAAAAAAGCTTTAAATTGACAAGTTGCTAGATCTAGCAGTTTTACTTAGCATTCATTAATCATTAACATGATTAAGAAAAAAAACAGAAAAGTATTGAGAACTAAAATTTAGCATTTCTCATCTAGTGTTTCTTAAGGCTGTTTCATCATTCAAAATATATATACATAAGGCTGCTTCATCATTCAAAACATACATACATGTAGGACCCAGGGAAATTGTAACTATGAGTTAATGTCAAATACAGTAATGGAAATTCTGATATTGGTTCTATAGATTGTAGCCCCATTTTATAATGACCCAATGTTAATGTTATTTCCATCTTCCTTGAGATGTTCCTATAGATACTCCTTCAGACAGATTTTCAAAAATAATTGACCGATTTTTAAAGTAATTCTCTACCTTGTCACCCTTGTCACAATTGCAAACATCTGGAAGGTTGTTAAACTTTTGTATTACTGCAGATTCATTTATTATTCTTTGGATACCAATTTTAGTGGATGTCGTGAGTAAAGGTGAACCACGAATTCATATGTTCAACGATTTACATATTTTCAATAGGTTCTGTACAGAAAAAAGTAAAACCACAAAATCAAATATCTACGACTATGCAAGTTTTCAGAAATCCAAGAAATTTGATACCCACGAAAATAAATAAATCCCCAGTATTATATTTACTTATATTCACTTATACATTTGTATTTACTTACATTTACTTTTTTCCAGTTTTTAATGACACAGCCTCCTGGGATGCTTTAGAAAGTTTTGGATCATGTACATCAGTAAGTGAACATATTCAATTGCTTGGACCATTTTCTCATTTCATAGTATATTTAATAGTTGATTTGAGACATATTTTCTGCCAACAGCTGGCATTGATTGTTGTAATTAGATTTATATGATAGAAAACAGACTAAACTTGGGCCATTTTCTCACTTCTAAGTACATGTTATTGCTGATATGAGACAAAGAAGTAGGTCCGGTAAGGACCGATTTTGGCCTCAAATTTCAGGTTCATCTGACGAAAGATTTTGACCACTTTTTAAACACTTAAGTGTCTATTCTATTTGAATTAATTAGTTTATGTGAAAGATTTTAACAGATTTAGTCATTAAAAACGATCCGATTCAAGCTCAAATATGAAAAATCTACCTAATATGCAGAAAAATATCACTTTTCGGATGGTTTTTGGTAAAAATGAAAGTGGCCGCATCCGTGTTCATCCTCAACCTTTATATATGTTATATATTATCATAAAATACAACTTATATTTCAATATTAAGGATGAACACGAATGCGGCCACTTTCGTTTTACACGAAAACCGTCTAAAATTCAACTAAAATGCTACAATTATGAGGATTTCAGTAATTTAGCATGACTTAATGGTGCTAGTACCGGATATATGTGCATTGTATTGTCAAAAACAGTCCATATTTATGTAGCAGAAGCATTCTACTGTCCAATAAATAAGTAAAGGTTTACATTTTAACAATTTTTTAAAACTGCTATATTTTGGGGCCAAAAAGGGGTCTTACTGAACCTACTCCTTTTCTGCCAACTGCCATCTAGACATATCTATTGATTATTTATATGATAGAAAACAGACTTAACAGGATTATATCACAATATAATATTTAAAAATGAAGAGCTGTCACCTTAAAAAGGATGATAAAATTTAAAGCGAAACAAATTGAATTTTGTCCGCCTGACTGCACCAACAACTATTGTTAAATTTTCTGCTAAAGTTAGTTTTATAGGAGTTCTGAACTACTTGTGACAGATCAATGATATTTTCTGTAAAGTTGCATCAGGGCCTTTTATAGCTGACTATGCGGTATAGGCTTTGCTCATTGTTGAAGGCCCTACGGTGACCTATAGTTGTTAATGTCTGTGTCATTTTGGTCTTTTGTGGATAGTTGTCTCATTGGCAATCATACCACATCTTCTTTTTTGTATTACTATCCATTTGAAAAATTGCCCACTGCTGCTTTAAACATTTGTTCATTTTCTGTTTCAGGATCCCTCAACATTGAATAGACAGTCATTGTATGTGAAGTTTGACCCACTTGTCAATCTACCCCCAGATGGTAAGGTTATGTACTCGAAGACTAAACAAAAAATGTGTATCAGTTTAAATATTGCAACAACAATGAATTTACCAGACAAATCAATTTCATCTGCATCTTCCATTTATATATATCAAACAGAATTTTCCTTATGCTGCTGGCTACTGGCTGTTCCATGCCTTTCTTTTAACAACCCTTTGAGATCACATGATTGTTCGAAAAAATTAGTGTGAAATATTACTGTGGATCTATTATTATTTGTTGGATGACAATTTTTGTGGCTACAGGTCAACCAAGAAGTATAAATTTTCTTTGTGTATAGGCTTGTATGCAGACATTTGCAGAACTTCTCAAGTCAAATAATCACAAAAATTTTCCTAGATCATCAAAAATTGATTCCCAGGAAAATAAATGAATGTACAGTAAAAGGATGTTGCACTCAAAGATATAAAACATTATAACTTATTTTGATCGCACATTAAATAATGTATTAACGTTGTAACTTAAGTTTTTACAGAAGATTATTTTGTCTTTATAGATCCAAGAAGAGCTAGCATAGATATCAGAAGAGCAAGTATGAAACTGGAGCGACTGAGGGAAATGTAAGTAGCATATGTATGTGAGATCAGAATTGTACATGTAATATGTGGTCAATTTATGATATATATTGTGCAACAATCTTCCTCAAATAGTAATCTGAAACGATAGGATAATTAGAAAGCACTTACGCCTAAAAGTAATGGCTCTGATTAAATTATTGAGAAAAATCCTTTTAATAATATATGAATTTATAATTCATCAAAAAAAATTGAATGCGAGTATAAATATTGCATTTATAACCCTGTTGTATTTTTTGCAAAAATAAAAACTTCACAATAATTTCTGAATTTACAGTAATTTAAGATCGCAGGAAACACATGCAGCAGTGATCCCGATAGTCAGAACTACTGTGTATGGTTTGAGATCATTTCACTATAATACTGCACAAATCTGGAATGAGCTGCTTAACCGTTGGCTAATGGAAACATCTTTTGACCAATACCAAAAATTGATACAAAAATGGGATCTAAAAAACAGCTCATGCCCGTGCAATGCATGCATATAGTGTTTTAAATCATTGTTTTTTTTTTCTCTGTTTGACTGTTTAATTGTTTAATTTTATTTAGTTGTTAATTTCTGCTGCGCTTATTGTTCTTATTTTAAGCTTTTTTTTCTCTGTTTGACTGTTTAATCTGTTTAATTAGCTCACCTGGCCTAAAAGGCCATGTGAGCTTTTCTCATCACTTGGCGTCCGTCGTCGTCTGTCGGCGTTAACAATTTTTCAAACATCTTTTCCTCTGAAACTACTGAATGGATTTGAATGAAACTTAAGATGATTGTTCCTTAGTATATCCTGCACAAAATGTGCGCTTCGATTTTTGATCCGTCAAAAAACATGGCCACCGTTACTTAAAATAGAACATAGGGGTCAAATGCAGTTTTTGGCTTATATCTCAAAAACGAAAGCATTTAGAGCAAATCTGACATGGGGTAAAAATGTTCATTAGGTCAAGATCTATCAGCCCTGAAATTTTCTGATGAATCAAACAAACCATTGTTGGGTTGCTGCCACTTAATTGGTAATGTTAAGGAAATTTTGCAGTTTTTGGTCATTATCTTGAATATTATTATAGATAAAGATAAACTGTAAACAGCAAAAAAGATCAGCAAAGTAAGATCTACAAATAAGTTAATATGACCAAAATTGTCAATTGACCCCTTAAGGGGTTATTGTCCTTTAATGACAATTTTTCACAATTTGTTCATCATATTTGCTAACTTTAAAAAATCTTCTCCTCTGAAACTACTGAATGGATTTGGTTAAAACTTAGCATGGTTGTTCCTTAGATTATCCTGCACAAAGTGTGTGCTTTGATTTTTGATCCGTCAAAAAACATGGCCGCCGTTACTTAAAATAGAACATAGGGGTCAAATGCAGTTTTTGGCTTATATCTCAAAAACGAAAGCATTAAGAGCAAATCTGACATGGAGTAAAAATGTTCATTAGGTCAATATCTATCAGCCCTGAAATTTTCAGATGAATCAAACATCCAATTGTTGGGTTGCTGCCACTTAATTGGTAATTTTTAGGAAATTTTGCAGTTTTTGGTCATTATCTTGAATATTATTATAGATAAAGATAAACTGTAAACAGCAAATATGATCAGCAAAGTAAGATCTACAAATAAGTCAATTTGACCAAAATTGTCAATTGACCTCTTTAGGAGTTATTGCCCTTTAAAGACTTTTTTCACAATTTGTTCATCATGTTGACTTACTTTAAAAAATCTTCTCTTATGAAACTGCTGTATCAATTTCAGCCAAACTTAGGCTAAATGAGTTTCAGAGTTTCAGAGTATCTAGTATAAATTTTATATTTCATTTCCTTGTATGTCAAGAAACATAGCTCCTATGGCTAAAATAGAACATAGGAGAAAATGATTTTTTTTTGCTTTTGAAGAAAATAGGACGATTCAAAGAACATTTAAATAAATTGAAAAGCCAAAATAATCATTGATGAGAGATTAAACCAAAAAAATTCAGGTGAGCGATTCAGGCTCTTGAGAGCCTCTTGTTTTATTTAGTTGTTAATTTCTGCTGCGCTTATTGTTCTTACTTAAGCTGTGTTCTAAATGAAACCTGGAATTGAATTCAATTGTTAAAAAAATGAGAGCGTTACAGCTGGGAAACATCCTCTTGTTTGATGAACTATAAGATAAGTTTTTTTAAAAAAGATTTCTTTTCTCTCATTTCCTGTCTAAATGTTCCCAACTGTAAGGGACGACATCAAAGATCAATGTAAGATAAAAAAAACTTAATTCAAATAGTTTGGGGGAGGGGGGATGAACTGCAGCAAGATTTGGTTATTCGACATTGATTTTTACATATATCCATATGAGTCAATCAATTTTTCCCAAATTAAGTTAAGAGGGGGGGGGGAGGATCAGTGAAAAAGCTGTGTGAATTAAGTTTTTTATCCTTCCTTGAACTGTTGATGTCATCCCTAAATTATGGTTGTTTCCAATTTCATTAATCCTGTCTTTATAAGATTAAGAATAGATTGACATTTAGAAAATACTTCCAAGCAAAGAAAGACGAGGAAAAGAAAGTCAGTTTTAGTTTATGTCTATATAAGATTGAAAAATGACAACTTTATTTTACTTATTTGAGGGAAAAAACTTGCAAGGAAATCGGATTTAACATTGAAGTATTTTGTAGAAATTCTGATGAAAGCTTCCTGCTGTTTGGAACACCTCCAAAGTCTTCCTCAGTTCGAAATGTTGGTATAGTTTCACAAGGTCAATTGGACGGTGGAGCTAAGAAAAAGACACCTGCTAAAACACCTGTACAGGAATTGAAGAAATCAGCTGTGGATTTGTTATCTGATTCACCTGACATCCTTAGTATGAGCATAAATGTGGTTGGTATATATTTTCAAAATTGCAAAGTTGTCTCCCATGCTTTAACTTTCAAGAGTTGTCTCTCTTCACTCAAATATGTAATGAATAGATATTTTGGCAATTTTACAAGCAACTAGAGCATACAGAATTGAAGATAGATATAGAAGAGAGAAAAAAATGGCAATTGTAGTTCTTTCTTATATGTGACCAGCCACGACATATCCAGGCTTATGGAGGTAGAACGTCATTGTGAGAAAAAACGCCGTTAACTATATGTGACTAGCCATTTCCAGGCTTAGGAAATTACATTGTCTAAAATTTGATTTTTGTATATTTATCTAGAATATTCCGAAACAAAACTCTCTGTCATGTTATTATGACATATTTGTAATAGCAATGAAACATGTCATTTTAAATACCGACTGATCTATGACGACTTTTATTTATTGAAAGCACTAATTTATAAAACACAAAATTATTGTATTTATTGGCTTTTAGTGATGTTCAATAGCGTATTTGAATAAAATTTCAAAGACTTAAATTTACTACAATGCAAACAATTCTTAGCTCTATTTTAGAACATGTCATTTAAACTTGTTGAAATGAAGTTAGTTTAAAATTTGTCAAAGTAAGCTTTAAGAATTCCTTTTTTAGCTCACCTGGCACGAAGGGCCAAGTGAGCTTGTCTCATCACTTGGCGTCCGGCGGCGTCCTGCGTTAACTGTTACAAAAATCTTCTCCTCTGAAACTACTGGGCCAAATTTAACCAAACTTGGCCACAATCATCATTGGGGTATTTAGTTTAAAAATGTGTCCGGTGACCCGGCCAACCAACCAAGATGGCCGCCATGGCTAAAAATAGAACATAGGGGTAAAATGCAGTTTTTGGCATATATAACTCAAAAACCAAAGTATTTAGAGCAAATCTGACATGGGTTAAAATTGTTTATCAGGTCAAGATCTATCTGCCCTGAAATTTTCAGATGAATCGGATAACCGGTTGTTAAGTTGCTGCCCCTGAATTGGTAGTTTTAACGAAATTTTGCTGTTTTTGGTTATTATCTTAAATAATAATATAGATAGAGATAAACTGTAAACAGCAATAATGTTCAGCATAGTAAGATCTACAAATAAGTCAACATGACCAAAATGGTCAATTGACCTCTTTAGGAGTTATTGCCCTTTATAGTCAATTTTTAACCATTTTTCGTAAATGTTAGTTATCTTTTACAAAAATCTTCTCCTCTGAAACTACTGGGCCAAATATAACCAATTTGACCACAATCATTATTAGGGTATCTAGTTCAAAAATTGTGTCCGGTGACCTGGCCAACAAACCAAGATGGCCGCAATGGTTAAAAATAGAACATAGGGGTAAAATGCAGTTTTTTGGCTTAAACTCAAAAACCAAAGCATTTAGATCAAATCTGACAGGGTGTAAAATTGATTATCAGGTCAAGATCTATCTGCCCTGAAATTTTCAGATGAATCGGACAACCCATTCTTGGGTTGCTGCCCCTGAATTGGTAATTTGAAGAAAATTTTGCAGTTTTTGGTTATTATCTTGAATATTATTATAGATAGAGATAAACTGTAAACAGCAATAATGTTCAGCAAAGTAAGATTTACAAATGAGTCAACATGACCGAAATGGTCAGTTGACCCCTTTAGGAGTTATTGTCCTTTATAGTCAATTTTTAACCATTTTTGTAAATCTTAGTAATCTTTTACAAAAATCTTCTCCTCTGAAACTACTGGGCCAAATTAATCCAAACTTGGCCACAATCTTCTTTTGGGTATCTAGTTTAAAAAATGTGTCCAGCGACCTGGCCATCCAAACAAGATGGCCACCACGGCTAAAAATAGAACATAGGGGTAAAATGCAGTTTTTGGCTTATAACTCAAAAACCAAAGCATTTAGATCAAATCTGACAGGGTATGAAATTGTTTATCAGGTCAATTTCTATCTGCTCTAAAATTTTCAGATGGATCGGACAACCCGTTGTTGCTGCCCCCTGACTTGGTAATTTTAAGGAAATTTTTCAGTTTTTTGTTATTATCTTGAATATTATTATAGATAGAGATAAATTGTAAACAGCAATAATGTACAGCAAAGTAAGACCTAAAAATAAGTCAATATGACCAAAATGGTCAATTGACCCCTAAGAAGTAATCCCCTTCCCTTTCATGAATATGACCTACCGAAATTAGACTGTGTACCGGATTTGTAATCACATAAGCAACACGACGGGTGTCACATGTGGAGCAGGATCTGCTTACCCTTCCGGAGCACCTGAGATCACCCCTAGTTTTTGGTGGGGTTCGTGTTGTTTTTCTTTAGTTTTCTATGTTGTGTCGTGTGTACTATTGTTTTTCTGTTTGTCTTTTTCATTTTTAGCCATGGCGTTGTCAGTTTGTTTTAGATTTATGAGTTTGACTGTCCCTTTGGTATCTTTCGTCCCTCTTTTATTGTCCTTTATAGTCAATTTTTAACATTTTAATAAAATTTGTACATTTTTTCTAACATTTTCCACTGAAACTACTGAGCCAAGTTCATTATAGATAGAGATAATTGTAAGCAGCAAGACTGTTCAGTAAAGTAAGATGTACAAACACATCACCATCACCAAAACACAATTTTGTCATGAATCTATCTGCGTCCTTTGTTTAATATTCACATAGACCAAGATGAGCGACACAGGCTCTTTAGAGCCTCTAGTTTTTGACCGGATTTTTGTGACAAAAATGTCGGTTATTGATTTGGGGATGTACGGCGGGCAGGCGGTCGGGCGGGCGGCAATCAAATGCTGTCCGTGCATTAACTCATGAACCGTTCAACCAAAGCTTTTAAAATTTTAATATGTTATTTCTGACAGCTATACGAAGGTCAAGTTCAATAATGGCGATTTTGACTTTTACCATTTAGGAGTTATGGTTCTTGAAAGATTGAAAAATGGAGTTTCCAGTTGTGTCCATGCATTTACGCATGAACTGTTCTACCAAAGCTTCCCAAATTTAAATATGTTGTTACTAATGACAGAATGGAGGTCAAGTTCAATAATGACGATTTTGACTTTTACCGTTCAGGAGTTATGGTTCTTGAAAGATTGAAAAATGGTGTTTCCTGTCGTGTCCGTGCATTTTCTCATGAACCATTCAACCAAAGCTTTTGAAATTTTAATATGTTGTTACTGATGATAAAATAGAGGTCAAGTTCAATAATGACGATTTTGTCTTTTACCGTTCAGGAGTTATGGTTCTTGAACGATCGTAAAATGGCGTTTCCATCCACGTTGTTGCATAAACTCATGAACCATTCAATCTAAGTTTTTCAAATTTTAATATGTTGATATACTGAAGACAAAATGTAGGTCAAATTTGATATTGACGATTTTCACTTTCCCCATTCATCAGTAATGGTTCTTATAAATGTTAATAAATCCGGTTTGCTGTCGTTGTGACAGCCTCTTGTTATTTAGATTTATTATGCATGTCTCTAAACATAGTATGCGACGCGTAACAGTTTATAAGTAAGTGTTCTCATATATTAATTTGATACGGTGCATTTATTATATATATATTTCAGACTTCATTTATGAAAGAAAATCTATAGAGCAGAGCATTTTGTTTTGTAGCTCTATTTTAGAACATGTAATTTAAACTTGTTGAAATAAAGTTAGTTTAAAATTTGTCAAAGTAAGCTTTAAGAATTCCTTTTTTTAATTTAGATTTATTATGCATGTCTCTATACATAGTATGCGACGCGTAACAGTTTTAAGTAGGTGTTCTCTTATATGCATTTGATACGGTCCATTTATTATGGATATATTTCAGACTTCATTTATGAAAGGAAATCTATAGAGCAGAAATTTGATTTTTTTTTTTTGTATCAATTCAAAATATATATTCAAATATTTTTCACTTCAAACGATAAAGTAAAACTTCTTCAAAACTTATATATGATGTATAGTTCGGCGTCCCCAAAAAGAAGTTAAGGAAAATGTTTATCTCTTCTTCACAAATTTTCTAACAATGACGTTCTGCCTCCATAAGCCTGCAAATGTCATGGCCGGTCACATATATCAACAAATTAGATATCCTTTAGATAGAAATACAAATGTATAAGATTGCATGTATTTTTCACATAAATATACTTGTTTCAGCTTTGTTCAGTATTCCTGCAGAGGCGGATTTAGGGGGGGGGGGGGGGGGGGGAGGCGGGCCCCCCATTTTTGGGAAAAAATTTGTTGCTTATATAGGGAATCATTGAAGCGTGACTGGAGCGGGCCCCTCTTAGGTCAGTCAGTGGGCCCCCACTTATGAAAATTTCTGGCTCTGCCACTGTCCTGTACTCTTATTTTGATTTTATATTTCTGAAAAATCTATTAAATCTTCATTTACGTATCTTCTATGTTATGGTATCTTGTATATAAGCTCAGAAAGGTAAAAATTATATCCTTAACAAGCTGGTGCCCATTTTACAGATATGTACTTTCTAAAACATTGATTTTAAGGCTTGATATTTTAACTGACCTTACCTGTTCTTTTATAGCACCATACTTATTGAAGATTCATAAATCCTTTGCATTCTATTTTAATACCCCACATTGCAAGCAACTGTAAATCTATGTTAATTCTCATAAATTATTTAAAATTAAGCATCACTTACCGTTCATAAGTTATTCAGCTTTATCAGTCAGGGGACTTACTTTTAAAAATAAGTGATTTTCTAAATTACTGATTCAAGTAATAAAATTGAGAATGGAAATGGGGAATGTGCCAAAGAGACAACAACCCGACCATTGAAAAAAAAAACAGCAGAAGGTCACCAACAGGTCTTCAATGTACATGATGTAGCGAGAAAGTCCCGCACCCAGAGGCGTCCTTCATAACATTATTTCCATAAAGGTTTGGAAGTTAGAGTTGTCTTTCTTTAATAATCACCTATTTAAGTAGTACAAATTAATCACTAGAAGAAGTGATTTAATTTTATTGTAGCTTTAAGTGCCAGTCTGCCTAAGAATCAGGCAGTGGTGAAAACATGACCAAAAACCCCACCCAATTTGACATTGATTTCAGTTCATAATATGTAGTTATGCACAAAAATAACATTCATTTTCGTTTTCTGTTCTGGTAATAGAAAATACAATTTGGTTGAAATGCACTAGAAATTATCGAAAAAGGGGAGATAACTCTGTAATTTGCTATCATTCTAACCAATTTTCTAACCGAGTTATTTGATATTACCAGACACACACAAACGAAAGACTAATAATTTTTAACTCAGGATGATGGTTAGTATTAAATAACATGATTATTAAACTCGGTGGGTTTTTTCTGATCATGTTTTGATTTTTACCTAAATTGCCTGTTTCTTACAAAGACTAGCACTTAAATATAGAAAACTAATTATCCAGGAACTAATTATGTTTCTAAACTTATCAGAACCAACATCTGTGTTGTATAGATGACCAGGTCATTTCAGGTGATGACCTTGTACTGAATCTAGGATAATGACATAAAAATCACTTGTTTGAGTATCAGACCTCAATTTCCATCCCAAAAGTCACTTCTTTAAGTATCATTCTTTTAATAACCCTCACTAATTTCAACACCCCCTGAACAGTGAAATTTTTATCCGGAACAGTAGAATTTTATTACATAATCTGAAAGATGAAACCTTGAACTTCACAGGAAAAATACTCCCACTGCTGGGAAAAATCTTTTAAGAAAGTATCAGTTCATATATAAAGCCATTATTATAGGATTTTTTTTCAACTAAATAGAATTTTCAGCTAAATGATAGCATCAAAGGCATAAACCTTGCTACTTAAAAGAAGCAAAAAGTTATTATTTAAACCTATGTGTTTAAAATTTTTGAAAAACTACAAAATCACAATTTGTGACAAAACTTCAAATTTGCTACTCAAATAAGTGATTTAAAAAGCACTTATTTCAGTAAGTCCCCTGACTGTTTATAGACATAAAAAATCTTGAATTTTTCATTTTTTGTTCCTAACTTAAGTTTGCCTCAACTTAATGTTATGACAAATATACACAATGCTTATTACATGCATAAAACACAAATCAAGTTTAAAGGAGTAGGTTCAGTAAGACCCTTTTTTGGCCCCAAAATATAGCAGTTTTACAAAATTGTTAAAATGTAAACTTTCAGTTATTTATTGGACAGTAGAATGCTTCAGCTACATAAATATGGGCTGTTTTTTGACAATACAACGCATAAATATTCGGTACTAACATCATCAAGTCATGCTAAATTACTAAAATCTTCACATTTCTAGCATTTTAGTCAAATTTTAGACGGTTTTCGTGTAAAACGAAATTGGCCGCATTCGTGTTCATCCTTAATATTGAAATGTAAGTTGTATTTTATGATAATTCATAACATATATAAAGATTGAGGATGAACACGGATGCGGCCACTTTCATTTTTGACAAAAACCATCTGAAAAGCGACATTTTTGGCATATTTGGTAGATTTTTCATATTTGAGCTTGAATCGAATCGTTTTCAATGACTAAATCAGTTAAAATCTTTCACAAAAACTAATTGATTCAAATAAAATAGACACTTAAGGTAGATGGGGTGTCTAAATTATAATCCATAGAATTTTTTAATAATTTGCCAAAATGTAGTTTATATCGTGCTTTTAAAAAAATAATAATAAAAAGAATGGGTCACCTGGGTTATTTTCACGCTACACGGTGTTCAAAATTGACAAATTTTGTATAGATTATGCATGGAAAACCCAATTTTCTGCAATAAAGCATAATCTACACCATAGAATTTTGAGATAACATATGAAAAGATGGCTTTAATAGTATGCTTTCAGTTAAGAAAAAGAAACAATGGGGTCACCGGACTTGTTTTCTTGCTACATTTTAAAATAGGTAAATTCCTAACACAATCCAGTGTAAAAGCTACCTTATCTGAATTATCTGCCCTTGCATTTGAGTTGCCTCCCCTTATTTGGCAAAGTTGGAAAAAAAAAATTATCAAATACAAGTTTTCTGTTTTTTGTAAAATACAACCATAAATATGATAAAACATGTCATTTTCTATATCGAAGTGGAAGTTCTTACACATGAGTTACCTACTACTCTAAAGATTTGCATATTCTATAAAAGATCTAGACCTTGTTTTCTTGTATTTCCAAATCCAAGATGGAGAAAGACACCCTATCTACCTTTTAAAAGTGTTTAAAAAGTGGTCAAAATCTTTCGTTAGATGAACCTTAAATTTGAGGCCAAAATCTGTCCTTACCGGACCTACTCCTTTGTGAGGTGTCAATTTTACATTTCTTTAGTTATGTCCCTTTGTTATGTTTAATGCAATCAGGGGCATTATCTGTCCCATTCTCCATTCATTTTGTTTAAAGGTTAATTCCTATAAGCAGTTAGGATGCATCAAATTCAAAACTTATTTAAGGAATGACTGTAATATTTTTTCTGTCTATGAAGAAATAACATAAAAAATCTGGTGCACACTGAATAATGCGCGTAGCGGGTTATTTAACAGTGTGCACCACATTTTTTATGTTATTTCGAATAGACAGAAAAAATATTACAGTCATTTCTTATAATTCAATTTTAAATTCCATTTTAAACCGTAAAAAAACATGAAAAATTGTTGATGACGTCACGGTCACATGACTAAATTATGTCTATGGGCTCATAACAAAATAACGTCAGCCAATCAGAAGATGCGTTACATCCAAAATTAAATTATTTTCATTTAACAACAATGTTTCAGAGGTTTTATGACAGTTTTTACATTTAGATTATTTTTAAAGAACCTGTCTCTCTTTGAACTATATAAAAGAATATGTGACATGATTGCCAATTAGACAACTTTGCACAAGAGACCAAATGACACAGAAATTAACGTCTATATTTCACTGTATGGCCTTCAACAATGAGCAAAACCCATACTGTATAGTCCGCCATAAAAGGCCCTGAAATGTTATCTTGTAAGATAAAGATAGCACATTGAACGCTTTAACAAAAACTATCTCTTTGTTTATTTTTTACAGAATCGACTTGGTGAGCAGGCAGAAGGAATTAAAATGAACTTAGCTGATGTGCAGGACTCAGACTCTGGAATTGTTGAGGTATTTATCCCAGTAAAAAAATACCAATCAACACCCATATATTGTTCCACACAATGTGAAGCCTCTTTGATCTTGTTTGCTGCGCTCAAAAAGATTCATATTGTCAGTAAGGGGTACTACTTGTACAAGTACTTTTTATTAACTTGAAGAAATAAAATAATATATACTTATATAAGTAAATTATAATGTTTTAATAATCTCCCCTTAATTCAAAAATTAAGTGATTTTTTTTTTTTAATCCTACAAAATTTGTCAAGTTTTGAGATTTAAAAAACATGGCTTTGCTGATTTTTCCTAGCTTAGATAATCCTTTTTTTAATTAGGGTTAAATGTTTCATCTTATTAATTCAACAAAGAAACTGACTGCGCAAAGATCTTAAGTATTTGCTGAAGGCCTTCAAACATTGCTCCTTAGGGGCTTGTAAATGAGCAGTGTTCTGAAAATAACAGACAAATTCGGTTTTCATTGTCCATGAAATACACTTAAATGATTAGTAAAGACATCTGCAAAAGGCAGACAATTTAAAATTCTATTGGAGCAAAGAAATCCTAGGAATTTAAGAAAAGAAGATAGGATCACTTTTTCACCTATAATAATATAAGTTTAAAAAATCTGAATGTCAAAGGGACATAACTAAGCCATTTTCAGCTTACCTGGCCCTTCGTGAGCTTTTCTCTTCACTTGTCGTCCGTCGTCGTTAATTTTTACACAAATCTTCTCCTCTGAAATTACTGGGCCAATTATCCAAACTTGGCTAAATCTATCTGCCCTGAAATTTTCAGATGAATTTGACAACCCGTTGTTAGGTTGCTTCCCCTGAATTTGTAATTTTAAGGAAATTTTCAGATGAATTTGACAACCCGTTGTTAGGTTGCTTCCCCTGAATTTGTAATTTTAAGGAAATTTTGCTGTTTTTGGTTATTATCTTGAAAATTGTTATAGATAGAGATAAACTGTAAACAGCAATAATGTACAGCAAAGTAAGACCTAAAATTAAGTTAGCATGACCAAAATGGTCAAATGACCCACTAAGGAGTTGTTGCCCTTTATAATCAATTTTTAACAATTTTATAAAATTTGTAAATTTTCACTAACATTTTCCACTGAAACTACTGGGCAAAGTTCATTATAGATAGAGATAATTATAAGCAGCAAGAATGTTTAGTACAGTAAGATCTACAAACACATCACCATCACCATGATCACCAAAACACAATTTTGTCTTGAATCCATTTGTGTCCTTTGTTTAATATTCACATAGACCAAGGTGAGCGACACAGGCTCTAAAGAGCCTCTAGTTTTTTTTTACCTAAACAAGTAAATTATATTCACTTGTCTAAGTAACCTACAAATTTACATAAATAAGTATATTAATATTACTTCTTCGTGTAAATGAAAATAACATGTTCAAGTACTCCCCCTGACTGATTATGACTCACAGCTGATATTTAATGATATATATATGCAGACAACCTAATAACCAGTACTTATTTTGTATGCAGTATTTCCTGTAATAGCAATAATTAGTCACTTTTTTATACGACCGCAAAAATTTTAATTTTTCGTCGTATATTGCTATCATGTTGGCGTCGTCGTCGTCGTCCGAATACTTTTAGTTTTCGCACTCTAACTTTAGTAAAAGTGAATAGAAATCTATGAAATTTTAACACAAGGTTTATGACCACATAAGGAAGGTTGGGCTGGTTTTGGGAGTTTTGATCCCAACATTTTAGGAATTAGGGGCCAAAAGGGGCCCAAATAAGCATTTTCTTGGTTTTCGCACTATAACTTTAGTTTAAGTAAGTAGAAATTTATGAAATTTTAACACAAGGTTTATGACCACAAAAGGAAGGTTGGGATTGATTTTGGGAGTTTTGGTTCCAACAGTATAGGAATTAGGGGCCAAAAAAGGGCCCAAATAAGCATTATTCTTGGTTTTCGCACAATAACTTTGGTATAAGTAAATAGAAATCAATGAAATTTAAACACAAGGTTTATGACCACAAAAGGAAGGTTGGGATTGATTTTGGGAGTTTTGGTCCCAACAGTTTAGGAATAAGGGGCCCAAAGGGTCCAAAATTAAACTTTGTTTGATTTCATCAAAAATTGAAAAATTGGGGTTCTTTGATATGCCGAATCTAACTGTGTATGTAGATTCTTAATTTTTGGTCCCGTTTTCAAATTGGTCTACATTAAGGTCCAAAGGGTCCAAATTAAACTTTGTTTGATTTTGACAAAAATTGAATCCTTGGGGTTCTTTGATATTCTGAATCTAAAAATGTACTTACATTTTTGATTATTGGCCCAGTTTTCAAGTTGGTCCAAATCGGGGTCCAAAATTAAACTTTGTTTGATTTCATCAAAAATTGAATAATTGGGGTTCTTTGATATGCCGATTCTAACTGTGTATGTAGATTCCTAAGGTTTGGTCTCGTTTTCAAATTGGTCAACATAAAGGTCCAAAGGGTCCAAAATTAAACTTAGCTTGATTTTAACAAAAATTGAATTCTTGGGCCTCTTTGATATGCTGAATCTAAACATGTACTTAGATTTTTGATTATGGGCCCAGTTTTCAAGTTGGTCCAAATCAGGATCCAAAATTATTATATTAAGTATTGTGCAATAGCAAGAAATTTTCAATTGCAGAGTATTCAGCAATAGCAAGAAATCTTCAATTGCACAGTACTGTGCAATAGCAAGAAATTTTCAATTACACAGTATTGAGCAATAGCAAGAAATCTTCAATTGCACAGTATTGTGCAATAGCAAATATTTTCAATTGCACAGTATTGTGCAATAGCAAATATTTTCAATTGCACAGTATTGCGCAATAGCAAGAAGTATCTAATTGCACAATATTGTGCAATAGCAAGAAATTTTCAATTGATTGGAGTTATCTTTCTTTGTCCAGAATAGTAGTTGAATCAACTTTAATCATTGTTTTATACAATATACAATGTATATTCACTTTTACTACCAACTGACAAATTAAAACAATCTTTACCATTCAGTAATAACAAGCACTTTTTTTACATTTTAGTATTTTATGATGTATTTAAATGAGTAGTCATTGCTATTTCTTCAATTTTTTTGAGAGGATTAATATTCAACAGCATAGTAAATTGCTCAAAGGCAAAACAAACATTTTAAGTTCATTAGACCACATTCATTCTGTGTCAGAAACCTATGCTGTGTCAACTATTTAATCACAGTCCAAATTTATAGCTGAATCCAGCTTGAAAGTTGTGTCCATACTTGCCCCAACCGTTCAGGGTTCAACCTCTGCAGTCGTATAAAGCTGCGCACTGTGGAGCATCTGGTTACCATTGTTTTGACCACAATAATCATAGTAGTAAGTGCATACATTTTTTTCTAAAATTAAGGTGGTACCCAACACCTTCACTAAAATTGATTTGGCTTGTTATTTATTTATTTATTTAGTATTTACTTTGACCCTTTAACAAAAATATAAAAATTTCAAAAAATTCGAACCAACCATTTTATCAGAAAAATTACACTGGTTATATAGCAGTTTGACAAACACTAATTTTGATCATTGAGCGGCTTGATATTCCCTAAAAACATAACGCAATTAAAATGTTAATCTGATGGATTTTTAAACTTCTGTGACAGTTCTCAACATCTCTTTTCCACTGGTCTATTGCATTTATAATTGTTTATTGCAAATACCAAAATTGAGTTGTAACGTGTGCAAAAGTTTGATGGTCAAAACCGTTAGACCACCACTTTTCCAGAATTAGTTTTCCTTTTTTTTTTTTAAAGGTTCTTCAATACACAGAGGCAGATTGGAAGAAGATGCAACATGCCCTGTTGATGGAAGTTCAAGGGAAAATATTAGCAAAGGAAAGAGAATATGCCTTGATAAAAAAACAGTATGAAGATCAGATGAAAAAGATAATGGAAGAACATAAGACAGAATTAGCTTCCAGAGACGAAAAAGCTAAAAAGAATGCCAAGAGTTTTGATGAAATCATGTAAGATTAAGTGTTGGATTTTTTTGCTCACCTGGTCAAAGATTTCTGCTATATTTGTTTGTTATTTTGTTATCTCCTTGTTAGCTGAAATCTGCCAAAGTTGTGCCAACTTTTCTACACAAGAAGTTGTAAACTGGCTACTTCATATTTGAATTCTGTGTATATTTTTTTGGTGTTTCCAATTCCAAAACATTTCTTGCTAATTTATTTGAAGATGGCAGGTGACACATAATTATTGGAAAACTCACATCTTTTTATTATTTATATGGGTAGTTGTAAGCAGGGTTTCCCCTGGGTCAATTATTTTTTTCGCCACCTCTTTCGCCAAAACAATATATTTTTCGCCACTTTGTTATTTTTTTCGCCAAGTAACATAAATATATTTTTAGTTTAAAATTTATCTTTTTTTTCTACTCTCATTCGAGGGGTTGTTCCCAACCTTTTGGATATATTTCTTCATATTAAACGACAGTTTTCTTTTCTTGACTATCATAAATAAAAAGTTGAGACGTAAAACTATGCTTGAAACCGTGACGTGTGTCACTCAAACGACTGTAAAGTAGTCTCCCTAATCAATTACCTATATTAATTAAATGGATAATTAAAGTTTTAAATCGGAGATTTTTCTTGGTTTTGAACATTTTTCGCAACAGCTTTCTTTTCTAAACTATTTTCAAAAGGAAAGGAGACGTCAAAAGTTTGCTTCAAACACGTGCGTCACAAAGTGGTAAATAAATTATGTATGTGACATTTAGTGGAAGCCATTTAACCATATCATGTTGTCAAACAATTCAATCAACACCTTTATTAATTAGTCCTTTGTTGTCGATAGCTATAAATGCAATCAGCTGATTATTGATTTTCTGTCCAAATCTTAATGAGGTCAAGGTAAATTCCGAGTATAGTCTGATCGGGTAAAGTCCGAGAAACTCGAAAAAAAGTAAATAAACAAGATGGAGGAAAATAAATGTTATATATATTTCTTTCGCCAAATTCTTTCGCAAATGACGAATTTTTATCGCCACAATTATTATTTTTTCGCAAATTGCGAAAATGGCGACCGCCAGCGGAAACCCTGGTTGTAAGGCACTTTTTACGATAGTAGAGGGGCATTATGTTTTCTGGTCTGTGTGTCCGTTCTGTGTCCGTCCCTCTGTTACACTTCAGGTTAAAGTTTTTGGTGTCGAGGTAGGTTTTGATGAAGTTCTAGTCCAATCAACTTGAAGCTTAGTACACATGTTCCCTTTGATATGATCTTTCTAATTTCAATGCCAAATTAGAGTTTTTACCCCAATTTCATGGTCCACTATTTTTTTTCTGGAATAGTCCTCATTTCATTCAGGGCTCACACTACTTTAGAATTATAGGGAGAAGTGACTTCTCTTTTTGAAACTGATAAGGAGAAGTGGTGAGATTTGAAAGAGAAGTGCTCATTCGCGCGGTGCGCTACAATGTTTGGATTTTACAATAGTATAAAGGGCCATATGTAAATAATGTTCTTTTTATGTTGTTCAATTCATATGAGTAAAAAATTACAATTAAAGTAACATTTGAAATTAAAAGTTGTTTAAGTTTTACTAAGGTTCTTGTGAGAAACTACCAACTAAATATCTAGCACTAAAAAAAATTTATTTTAAAAAATGTAAAGAAATTATAATATATCAATTACAATTTAATTAAAAATTATCTTGTGTATTAAATTCAGTGTTTCTCATAAAAAAAATATAAAAGTTATTAAGCTGGGCCATAATATATTGATATTAGTAGAATAGTCTCAGAGTTAAGCAACTTTAATCAATAGTTTGAAACAATCCATAAAAAATATAGGGAATTATATACACCAATCAATTAGATGTAACCAAAAGTCTCTTAATGCGTGTGGAATGCGTAATTTTTCCCTTTGGGATCTATATTCTTCTGTCAGCTGTTCCATCCGTGCGTCCGTAGTAATTATTGTAAAAGTACGGATTTCGGTCATAGCTGGTCCGGTTCAGATCCGTAGTTTAGAAATCGGTCAATGGCGGACGAATGCAAGAAAATTTACAAAAATAAACGATGTTTGACAAGTTATTTGGAAAGGAACATGACGGTTTTAATGCAATAAATGGATTAAACATTTACTGGAGGCAACTTTTATCACGTTTAAATGAAGTAACAAACTTATTTTGCCGCCGAAATTTAGGTTGATGTACGTTTTCGAGTAACAAGCACCGGAACTTGCAGAAATGCATGAAGTGATAAAAAGTTGTATTTTTATCAAATAACCTGCTACACACTGCGAGGACAATGCTTCAACCTCTTTTCTAAAGATAATGAATCGTTTATGTCTGAATTTCTTTAATTATCAGTAAAAAATTGATGTTTCATCAACTTGGTAAACATTGAAAATGTCCGATGACGGAAGCGACTGAAAGCGACTATCGTCAATAACAGGGCGACTTGTTTTCGCTTTTGGGGGTCAAGGAAAGCGAAGTGACGGTCGGGAAGGCGACTTCTTCGCCCAAGTCGCCTGGTAGCGTGAGCCCTGTGAATCATTGGCTCTCACAAAATAATTCATATGTTAAAAAAAGATTGCATAATAAGGTACATTATATAAGATTTATAAATATTAAGGTGGTACCTAACACTACAGGGAGATAACTCTAAAGTCAGCTAAACGTTTTAATTATGCTGTAGTGTTAAAGGAATATAACCAGTGTAATTTTTTGTCAAGCCTGCAACTTTTGTTGCAGAAAGCTCGACATAGGGATAGTTATCGGGCGGTGGCCGCGGCGTTAGCTACCTTCTTAAAAGCTTTATATTTTAGAAGGTAGAAGACCTTGATGCTTCATACTTTGTATATAGATGCCTCATGTTACAAACTTTCTGTCAGTCACATGTCCAATGTCCTTGACCTCATTTTCATGGTTCAGTGACTACTTGAAAAAAAGTTAAGATTTTTTGTAATGTTAAATTCTCTCTTATTATAAGTAATTGGATAACTATATTTGGTATGTGCGTACCTTGCAAGGTCCTCATGCCCATCAGACAGTTTTCACTTGATCTCGACCTCATTTCATGGATCAAGTTAAGTTTTGGTGGTCAAGTCCATATCTCAGACACTATAAGCAATAGGTCTAGTATATTCAGTGTATGGAAGGACTGTAAGGTGTACATGTCCAACTGGCAGATGTCATCTGACCTTGACCTCATTTCCATGGTTCAGTGGTTATAGTTAAGTTTTTGTGTTTTGGTCTGTTTTTATTATACTATATGCAATAGGTCTACCATATTTGGTGTATGGAATGATTGTAAGGTGTACATGTCTAGCTGACAGGTGTCATCTGACCTTGACCTTATTTTTATGGTTCAGTGGTCAAAGTTAAGTTTTTGAGTTTTGGTCTATTTTTCTAATACTTTATGCATTAGGTCAACTTTATTTGGTGTATGGAAATATTTTATGATCTATATGTCTGTTACGCAGGTTTTATTTGACCTTGACCTCCTTTTCATGGTCCATTGCTAAGTGTTAAGTGTTTGTGTTTTGGTCTGTTTTTCTTAATTTATAAGCAATAAGTCAACTATATTTGTTGTATTGAAGAATTGTTAGCTGTACATGTCAGCCTGGCATGGTTCATCTGACCTTGACCTCATTATCATGGTTCATTGATCAATGTTTCGTTTTCTTGGTTAAATGTTGAGTTTTTGTGACAGTTGTAATAAAGCTTTATATTTAGGTCTATCAACATAATATCAATGATTATTAAAGAAGGCGAGACATTTTGAGCGTGTGCACTCTTGTCTGATAAAAGAATTTTTTATATTTTTGTTAAAGGATCAAAGTAAATACTTTGTCAAAATTTAATGAAAATTAAACGAGCCAAATTAATTTTAGTGAAAGTGTTAGGTACCACCTTAACTGATCTTTTTTATGTATTTGTAGGGTTATATTGGCTGAGTATGAAAAGACAATTGATAATTTAATTGGTAAGTTTTCAGTTTATGATTGCCAAGCATCATTGAGGAAACTACACTTTTGTTTTTATATCCTATTCTGGTCAATATTTTGTTGTATATATGCTTGTTTTTGTTTATATCATTTTTACCTAATTTAGAAGCAGACATACCTGAGTTTTCCACATTGCAACATCATCCTTTATTATTATTTTGTTACTATCTTGATTCCATACTAGAATTAATTTTTAAGAAAACATCCAATGCAAGAATGCTATCATAAAAAACTGTGTGGAAAAGCTGTGTGCTTTCACTTTCACTTACCAAAAAAAACACTATCTAAAATACTGATCTAGATTTTATTGTTTTTGTTTTATTTTTTCAAAGTAAGAAGTAATTAGAACTCATGATTAAATATTGAAAATGTATTTTTATTTTTATTTTATTTAAACACCATGCTATCATTTTTTAGCAATGAAAAATTGGCATGATCAGCATTGTTGTGTCAGATTGAAATATTTAAAATTGCTTTTTTTACATATTTGTATTTTTTTTTACCAATCACAAACTTTAACTAATTCTATTACAAATTGTTTCCAGTGTGATTAACTTAAAAAAAATTAGTAATGCAAATATTTTGTTCTGTATTTCAGGAGAAAAAGAAAAACTAAAAGAAGAAAAGGATGAAGAAATCAAGAAACTAAAAGATAAAATACAACAAGTATGTGACATTAAAGACCAAAAATATATCTTTGTACTCTTACCAACTGCACACAGACCTACATTTTTGCTGCCAGTCTGAAATTCAATAACTTGTCTCTCAGCATTTTGATTATTTTAATTTAAGAAACAAAATTCTTACTCTGAAGCATTCTTCCAGTTACCTTTAAGATTTTTCTAGCTAGAAATAGTAGAATGGACTTTATTATGTTGATAAACCATACATTTTATTTAAAATATATAATGAACTTCAAATCTTTTGGAAAATTGTGCAAATTCATAAAATATTGAACAAACTCCTCTTATGGATTTTGTATCCTCCCAAACCATATTCCATTTAAGGGATATAGGGGTATGGAAAGGGAATTCTCCCCATCCCTCTCATAACCAAGAGAATTCAATCATTTTGCACACATGACAAATGTTTTTATGAGCATGCAAAAGGACAATTTTCCCCTCTAAATAGTTATCAGTTTAAAAATTCTTTAATTTTGGGCATACAAAAAGGTATATTTGGACATTGGTCTTTGGTCGTCTATAGTTCTAGATCTGTACGTTTGAATCATATGCACATCTTAACAAAGAAAACATGTTGTTTATGAGGGGGTGTTTGAAGTCCTTGCCAATCTCTCCAAAATCCCTTTAAATGGGATCTATATAGCCCTTACCAAATTATTAAGAAAAAAGGATATGGGTTATCTATCCTTGACACAAAATCAATACATGCAGAGCAACAACAAATAAAGGGACAAAAGCAAAGGAACAGCACTTTTATTGCTGTTTTTCATCTCAAAATCACACAGGCATTCTTATATTATAGGATTATTGCATGAATATTGGGGAATATTGTCACAAGTAGAATTTTATATTGCACGAGCTTGCGATTCATGCAATAACCCTTTTTTTGTATAGTAATATAATATTTGAAAGTAAAAATTGGTTTAAACTAATATTTTGTCATTGATGACTTCATGAATTTTGAAGATTTATTGCACTAGTTCAATAATAGAATTTATTGCACACTAACTTTTGGTTACTTTCTGTTGGAAATATTATATTACTATACAATAATTGTATTTATTGGATTGCTTTTTTGTTGTAGCTAAATACTGATGAACAATCAGTTGAAACAACATTGTCACTTCTTCACCAGCGATATGAAAAATTAAAGACAGTTCTTCAAGGATATATAACAGTAAGATAATTTTATTGCAACTTATATCCTTAATCTCGGGCCTTGATGGCTAAGTGATCTAAATAGTTCCACAGAGTCCACTAGCCTATCAGCACTTGAGGTTGTGTGTTCAAATTAAGCTTACAGTAAGGTTTTAAAAATCAGAGAAATGTTTGTCTGAAAATATTTAGTGCTGTTTTTTGATTGGACAAAAGAATGCTATTTTCACAAATTTTCTAGTTATTCAGATTTTTGTTTCTTTGCCAGTGTATTTGTCATTTAATAGGAAATTCCAGGTGCTGGGGTATTTTTTGACAAAGCAAATACCATGACAGATGGGAAATACTATGTCTAAGAATAATGCAATGTCTGAAGACCACTCAACTTTTTTGTTTAGATGGATACAAAGAACATTCTGCCTAAAATTTCAAATGTTCTATGGGTTTTTTTTTTAATAATGTTCCATGGAATCAACTATTGAAGCTATGTAAAAAGTTTTCTGAATATTAAAAAGACATTTGGTAAGTTATGGCATTTTCTTTCCTTCATTTCTGTTGAAACAAAATTTCTAGGCTCTTTCCCATAGTCATGCTTCAGATCCAATGAAATGTTATTTGTCCTGTTGATATATACAAATAATTTAAGGTTGGATGTAACACGTCTTCTGATTGGCTTAGGTCGTTTTGTTTATCATATCATAGACACAATTTTGTCATGTGACCATGACGACATCAACGGTTTTTTCATGATTTACGCCGGTCTTAAATGGAATTTAGAATTAGATAATAAGAAATAACTGTAATATTTTTTCTGTCTATTCGAAATAACATAAAAAATGTGGTGCACACTGTTAAATAACCTGTTACACGCGTTGTTCAGTGTGCACCACATTTTTTATGTTATTTCTTTATAGATAGAAAAAATATTACAGTCATTCCTTAAATGTATAAGTAATTTTTAACAGCACATGATATGAGATGAAAATTACCTTAAGTGTTTGTGAGAATATCAGTTCTTAAAAATTTAGCATATGAGAAACAACCACTAACATGACTAATATCTTTTAAAAAGATGAAAAAAAGAGATGTTTCAAAACTGATCAAGTCTGATACCTAACATTTCAAGTCATGAATACGTTTTTAAGTTTAAGCTGAAGAATCAATATTGGTCTTCTACTCATTTTCATGGTTACTTATGAACATTAATTTTGTTGTATGGTAAAACAAATATTTCAGTTACCATGAGATAGTGGTCAATTGTAATTAATGGCGAGAATCATTATAAGCTGTACAAGTATGTCTGACCTAGGTCACCTGAACTTGCTCGAATTTTTCAAAGTAAAGTATTCACTGTGAATGTTGGAGGCCATTTTAATAGGGCTTGTAAATTTTTAAAAAGTGACGATCGGTCTTGATATATATGACATTCCTCATCAGTCAGTCATAGTGAAATATAATTAATGTGTTCATTTTGGAAATTAGTATGGCGTTCATTATCTCTGAACTAGTATATATTTGTTTAGGGGCCAGCTGAAGGACACCTTCGGGTGCGGGAATTTCTCGCTACATTGAAGACCTGTTGGTGACCTTCTGCTGTTGTTTTTTTCTATGGTCGAGTTGTTGTCTCTTTGGCACATTCCCCATTTCCATTCTCAATTTTATCCTCATTGAACATTTATACATTGATCATATTTCAAAGTCAATGAAAGTGAAGATGAGGTTTTAAATTCTTAGTTTGTAAATTTATAGAATGAAGAAACCTTGAAGAAGTATGGAGATGAATGCACAGCTAAAGTTAAAGCTACAGAAGAGAAAATGCAGGCTTTGAAAAAGGATGCAGAAGCTAAATTACAAAAGTAGGAGGATTTTTTTATTTTATTTATTTTTTTCAGTTGGAATTTACATAATTAAAGTCATAAGAAACCTCAAATTAAAAAAAATAATGCAAATGTTTTTAATAACTCAATGGATACTTTTCATTAAAAACTTATGTACATATACTTTTTTCTGAAGAAAATTCTTTAATTTGTTCATATTTAGAAGAAGTTTACTTTATTTTAATTGCTTCCTTCCAGGAAGCAATTCCCTAACATATTTTCCGTATGCAAAGTGACCTCAGTGTGACCCATCTCGTTAAAATCCTATGATCGCAATATGCATGGATGTCCTTAAAATAAACTATTATCTGATTGTACATGTTAAACACGTGTTCAATATCCATGCTTTTTTGTTGTTTGTTGACAAACTTCGGCTTCAAAACACAAACTTTAATTACCTGCCATATTTTCACAACAACACTGACCGATTGAAAAAAAAATTGACAAGTATACGAAATTTATGTGAAAAAAAATGATAAAATCGTGCACAGAAGACTAAGTTTATGATGTTTGAATGCATTGGTTCAAGAATTGGAATAACATTATTTTTCACAGGTCACTCGTTTATTATGACTTTAACAATATTTCTATAATATCATTTTATCGTTTTCTTTTAAAACATTTCCTTTCTACAAACCATCAAATGACTCATGAATATATAAATATTTTTGAATCCTCATAGTAAATCAAGGAAAATCATGTTTGCTTACAAATTGAAATTATAAAAACATTGCATCAAAGAGAATTCAATGCAAGGCCTAAGCCTATCGAGTGCCCAAGGCAATCAGATTTTTATCTGGGCGAATATTTTATCATCCTGATTGCCTAGCTGAGGACAGTAAGATATTTTAAAGTGAATTCCATTTCTACCCATTCCCTGAGGATATTAACAAAAACACATAGTCTAATCAAAGTGGGAAAATTAAAATGAGAATTTTCAGCAACCAGTAACTTCATTTTAATGACCACAGTCAGATAACTAAAAAAAGTGTTTGGTGCAAAGTCAAGATTTGATATAGACCCCCTTCTCTAAATACATGTTCTCACCTCTCTTAAAAGACTCTTTTAAGGTAGCACAATACAAAGATTTTTTCACTCCCAATCAGACAACATTAAACTGATGTAATTCATTTCATCCTTCTTTATATTTTATAAATGAGGTACCAAAAGAATGAAGAAAGATTAATCTTTCAAATTGTGATAATTTCATTATGACATAATTATTACAAAATTAATTATTATGTAATTAGTCGCTATATTGTGATGTCCACACTTGAATGAATTTAGTGTCTTTCATAGCATCCCAAAATATTTGATAGATTCTTGTACAACACAGCTTGACCTCCAAAACTGTATCTCAGATTTCCAAAAACATCGATAGAACAAATTTTATACCCAATTGAACTTAGTGGTCTCTAATGAATTGATGTTGCCAACTTCATTGAAGATTTATGAGAGAATGAAATACAATAGAACAAATCTGAGACACAGTTTTGGAGGTCAAACTGTGTTGTGCAAGAATCTATAAAAAAAAAATAGGATGCTATGAAGAACAAAGAAGCTAAATTCATTCAAGTATGGACATCACAGAATGGCAACTAATTACATAACAATTAATTATGTAATAATTATGTCATAATGAAATTATCACAATTTGAAAGATTAATCTGTCTTCTTTCTTTTGGTACCTCATTTATAAAATTTAAAGAAAAATGAGTGGAATTACATCGATCAGTTTAAAGATGTCTGATTGGGGATGAAAAATCTTTGTATTGTGCTACCTTAAAGCTGTCACAATTATCTCATGATTGTTTATTGTTTTTTCCTAAACATTATGGTTGTCAAGGGACTCAACAGTCATTACAAGCCTGCTTTTTTAGGATAACTTGTCCAGGCATTGCTGTTTAAAAAATCGTCTGTATACTATAAAAACAAAACGCAAAATCTTGTAAATAAATATCAACATATATAGTTTGCTGTCCATTCTTCAATGAATTGTAATTGATAATACTATAATTTGAAAGCCTTGATTTGATATATCATTTAATGATACATGGGAACAGCCATATTGTCAAAATTTAAACAGGAAGTTCAAATTGAAGGGAGACAATTTTGGTGGAAATGTACTAAAATCAAGTCTTGTGATATATTTCTGGGGATGATAATTAAAATATTATAAAGTTATGACATATATATCTTTACCGGTTTAAATATCTACATATAGAATAACCTAAAGTTGTTTTATTACTATATGAAAAGTACTTTCAACCTTTTTGATTTAATAATTTTTTTCTTATTTGTATAGAGCTAATACTGAAAACGAAACATTGAAATCGGAGGCGGAAGCTGAAGGATCAAAGTTAAAAGTTGCCTTAAAGAGGAAAGAGATGGAATGTCAACGTAAAGAAAATGAAAAACAGAGTCTACAGTCACAGATAGAACAAAAGGTAATTTTTATCTTAGTTTTCTAATTGAAGGTAGATGGTTTTCACTGGGCATTCCAGCTTCCTCCACTGAACAGCACAAAAGAGGAACTTAAAAGTGCCGTAATTGCCAACCATCAATCAATTTTTTGTCATTACCAAGGTTGATTTGGGATATGGAAAAATAGAAAACTTGGACAGTAGTAGGTTTGGTATTTGTATTTAAGTGCTCGACCGAATCTGATTGGTGTAGTGATGATCTTTATAATATCTGTTAACTTTAACAATTAGAAACATAGATTCCATCACTGCAAAGATATTATTTCACTCGAGACATTTAATTTTAATATTTTAAGCGTGACGCTTGCACAAAAGTTACAGTGGTGGAATCTGTTTCTATTATGATTTTTGTCCTTCCTTTTGCAAAAAATTGTGACGTCATCTGGCATAGTTGCCAGTTTACTTGACATTACAATGGAAAAATTCAGAAGAAAGCAAGACAATTTAATTTCACTTTAAACTTCAACCTATTATTTAAGAAATGTGAAAAAAGCATAAGAAAAATACATATATCCTTTACCACAGTAAGAATTGGTAGATTATAGACTCCTGCACTTTTAACAATCAATAAGACGCCTGTATTCATTGGTTACTGTCTGTCATTTTTTCTACATTTATTGTCTTTTCATAAATACAGCTGTCAGTGTTTTCTTTTGAATTGTATTTACACTTGGGGGGATAGGACCTTTATCAGGACTTCCAGATCCGGTTTTTTAAGCTCGGGATTTCAGGATTGACCCTTTCGGGATCTGAGAATTTTTTTTTTTAGGATTTCAGGACCTCTGTAATTCATATTTTAAAGACCCGGTTTTCGGGATCAGGACCCCTCCTATCCCCCTCACACTTTGGCGCCTTATAGCTAACTTGACAGCACCCTGTATATGGCCATACTGTGGCCTGATGTTGTTTTATGTCTTCCAAAATTGCATCTTTTTTTTTTTGTTGGCGTGAAGTTTTTTATTATCCAATGAAAAAGTTTATAATAGATAAACTCCTCATAGATACCAGGAGTAAATTTTGTATTTACGCCAGACGCACTTTTCGTGTACAAAGACATTGTTATCAGTCATTTCTGATTCATAGATAAAAAGTTTTACAAACAGATTCAACGATCACATTGAAATTTTATCAATTGCCTCTTAACCATCAAACTACTAATTACTGCAATGTGCAATTGTGTTTGTCTTCTGTGTACCCAAATATTTCTTATTTAATAATTACTTTGAAATGAATTTCTTTTCCTTTTCAGATACAAGAAAATACAGAACTAACAAGTTTATGTGATGAACTTTTATCAAAAGTAAAATAAACACTGTAGTCAATATTCATAATAATCAGTACAATTATTTTGAAGAACCCGAACAGTCATAGTTTACATTTGGCAATATTATTAGTCAAAATGCTGTTTGTTATATGACTTGCACATAATAAGCCACGTTGGTTTTTAAACATCAGTTTTGATTGAGGTTGCGTATGTGTGAGTATGACTTGGGTAACTCTAATCAGTTATGAACCAAATTTTATGCATAATGTGAGTTGTTTAAATAAGCTGGTTTTTTATTGCAAAGTGCAATATTGCTTTTGCCAATCAGTATAAAGGCAAAAAAGAATGGAAAGTTAAAATTTTTTTAAACCTGTCACTATGCCATACTGGTTGGATTGTCTCTATCAAAGCATGCTTTAAATGTAAAATTTATAGATCATTTCTGATTTCTGTCTTTCTTCTTCTTTCTTCTCTCTCTTCTTAATTTTAAAATTATATTTGTTGATATTGTTGCTCATATATTTAGTGCTTTATTTGATTATTTTCTGCATATTTAAAGATATCCATATATTTAAAGATATCCATGTAGTTGTGAATTTTATACAAATAATTAGGAAATGTTGATGAAAACAAGTCAGAAGATCTTGTTTCATGTTCACAATTCTTTGCTTTGTATAATATTATATGACATCGAAAAAAATGATCTGACATGATTTAAGGATGTACACCTCTGAGGAGTCAAAAATTTCTTGAATTAAACTTTTTTTCTTAACCTGATTTTTTGGTTTATAAGACTGTAACAAAATAATTAGTGAAGAAAAAATCATATGGTGGTGCACTTCTTTTTTTACTACTGCCCTTTGAAAATGCCCGATTTTGATGATTTTCCCATTTTTCATCGATTTTTACCTATTTTTGGGCTATTATCATGAAAAAAATCACAGTTCCACAATTAAACTTATTCTCATTCTTTCTATAAAGATGAAGTGGACCAATCTGAATAAATTTTACTTACAAAAACTATAGGTAGGTGTTAATATAAGAAAGTTTTATCATATTTTGACGCTTTTTTGTGTAAAATTTACCATGCTGTCAATTTTGTATTTTTGTTATTTTTCTCAGTTTTAAGAACAAAATGCATATTATTTAAACTTTTTTGTTATAAATGAATGAAAAAAGACATATCTAAGAAATTTGAAAAGACCAAAATGATACGGGATGTACATGATTCTTGTAAAATCATTTTTTGTATCCCTCACCCATTTTCTCAAAATTTTGGCTGAAAATACTGACTTGATTGGTTGTAAAATTTGAAAATTGGATTACGCAAAAACCATTCATTGTAAATACAGAATTTTTTCAGAGATTTATGTTTGCTTATAATATTTTTAAAATTCATTGATATTTTCCACTTCTATCACATGTTTTGGAAATAATTCAAGAACGAGATTTCAACGAGACTGAACGAGACTGAAAAGTCAGAAGAATACATCCTTAAGATTTGAACTTTAAAAAAACAGGTTTTGATCCTTACATAGAATTGTGATACTGGGACAGGGCCTGTTTAATGTTGTGCAATTAAATATAGATATTTAAAAGTATAAAGTAATATCAAATGAAGTTTCTTGTTATAGTTTTACATGGACTCTTTCATGAGGGAGTGGATGAAGGGAAAGGGTCAGTGATTTTTATGCCCCATTTATGGGCATTATGTTTTCTGGTTTTTGCATCCATCCTTTGGTTTGTCCGTCTGTCCAGCTTCAGGTTAAAAATTTGGGTCAAGGTAGTTTTTGATGAAGTTGAAGTTCAATCAACTTTACATATGTTTCCTATGATATGATCTTTCTAATTTTAATATCAAAGTAGAGTTTTTTACCCCATTTTCACTGTCCACTGAACATAGAAATGATGGGGCATCTGTGTACTGGGCACACAGCTTTGTATTCTCTTACCATTTAGGTATTTTTTTTCTATCCTGTGTACAAAAAATGCCCAACTTTTTCTCATTTTTTTTTAAATTTTAGCCAATTTAGTGTTTTGGTGCATCATTCTCGTTCTGCAAAACCAATCCAGACCCTCTTTCGTTTTTGATCAAAGATGTGCCTTTTTACTTGCGTATAGCATATATGAAAAAGTGTTATAATGATTGAAAACAAAACCAGATAACTTAATTATTGCATGTAAGCTTATAGAAAAAGTTCTGAATGTATACTACGGTGTATTTATTTATTTTCTTGGGTACCAATTTTCGTTAATTAGAGAAAAGTTCCATTTTCGTTGATATTTGAATGTGGTTTTGCTTTCAGCAGCACATACTTCTATAGAACATTTGTAATTCATTGAACATTTAGATTAGAGGTTTCCCTATACACAAAACTCGAGAATTGGAATCCAAAGAATAGTGAATCTACTGTATTGTTGAATACTTAGTCTTTTACATAGTTTAATGAGTATTTTGTGATATGCAATTTATTGTAATCACATTTATTTCTAAATTCTTATGTCTTTTATAAACATACAAAAAAGTTGATATCAGCACATGTACATTGTAAACAAATGATTTGAGGAAATAAATGTAGAAACATGTAGTTTTTGAATGACTTTGTAATACAATTTGGGGTACTATGGGGGGAAAAGCAAAATAACAAAAAAACAGAACTGCAAGGAAAAATCAAATCTCAAACAAATCAAATGAATGGGAATCAACTGGTATATTTTTGACTTGGTACATTTCCTTATGTAGAAAATGGTGGAATAAAACCTGGTTTTATAGGAAGCTAAACCTCTCACTTGTATGACAGTAGCATAAAATTACATTATATTGACAACTATGTGTGAATAAAACAAACAGACATAATAGTTAACAAGAGCGACAGCAAACCAGATTTATTAACATTTATTTGTGTCCTAGCATTTTTCAATATCACAAGGACCATAGCAGATGAACAGTGATAGTGAAAATCGTCAACATTAAATTTGACCACAATTTTGTCATCAGTAAAAACATATTAAAATTTGAAAAGCTTTGGTTGAATGTTTCATGAGTAAATGCAACAGCATGACTGGAAACATAATTTTTCCATCTTTCAAGAACCATTACTCCTGAAAGGTAAAAGTAAAAATCGTCATTATTGAACCTGACCTCCATTTTGTCAACATTTGTCTGCCGCCCGTCGTACATCCCCAAATCAATAACCTTCACTTTAATCACAAAAAAAAAAAAACAGTTAAAAATGCAAAAAATAAGTATACAGCAGTTAACATTGCGTTATAATCTTAATCACTATAAAGACAAACAAATATGTAAACAAAGAAAAACAAAATGGTATATATAGACAAAACAGCAATAAATGAAAAACAAGAATACAAAAATGACCACAGCAAAATAACACATTTCCGGGATGCATATGTCAAGTAACAACAAAGGATATTCATACAACTTTCTGTATATTAAGATGTTTCTACCCCACTAGTGGCACTAAAAGTTTTGCTCGTGACAAGTATACATCTGATGATAAGTAAGGAATAAAGGATAGAAGTTATGGGTACACCTAGTGAATACTGGCAATTCGTTTGTTTTTTGTTTATTGAGGGACAGTTGTATTTCCATGGCTTTAAAAAGTCTGCACATAAGCCTATAGATTTAATTTAAATGCATTCCAACAAACAATAACGAATCCAAAGTATATCAATGTTTATCTGAAAGTTAATGGGAAAAAGTGATGTCATTGTGTGCCAAAATTTTGAAAAGAAAACCTCAATTATACCTTGTTTTAAATCAACAAAACCCAGATAGGAAACACGTTGTTTGGAATAAAAAAGCTGTCAATTGGGAACATATGTGGAAAGTTGATATAAAAATGCATAATTACACCTTATGTAAGAATCCTGGGTTTTGATTGGTTGATAGCCAGTTTATTTTTCACCAATTTACTGTAATCAAATGAATATCATTTTTAACACCGCCGGGGTATATGCAAAAAGGATATGGCTTTCTTACCCTCTCTGTCGTGGTATTTGCCAAAAACTACTCTATCCGACTGGACGCTTGTAACGTCACAATCATCAATGCGTTATGAAAACATTAACATTCTGTGTAATTAAACAGATGTAGCATGTTCTTGAGGGGTATTTATGAAAAATACCAGTCTTGAAAATGAATTTCCTTCGTCTTACGGCTCACTAAATTTAACATTCTCTCGACAGGTATTTTTCTCAAATACTCCTCATTAACATGATATATCTGTTCAAAATTCACTATGTGGTACTGAAGACATCTCTTGTGTTTTTGAGTTTCGAATGATTGATGTCTGTTTGTCCGTGTTCATTTGACCTTAATGTCGTTTACATGGATAATTGAAAATGTTCAGTATATATGATATGTGTAGTAAAACCTTCACTTCACGGTCTATATAAATTCATCACGACAAGTAAAGTACATTTCTTCGTGAACATTAGGCTAACTGCTGATCTGTGTTAACAGTTAAAATTATTTCTGTTTTCCATTACTCCATTTTTATGCACTCGGCTTGAGAGGAAAATTCTTCAAAATTTTGTAAGTATTATATAGATAGTTGGACCGGGATTGATTAACCTGGTTGATCGTATATCAAAGTTTGTGAATCAAATATATTTTTTTTTCGTGGAAAATTTTCAACTGATTTTGTTCATTAGACTCGGAAATGGGCTCGACCTGAACATGCATAAAGTTTTGCCACTGAACGGTAAGCAATCAAGAACCTATGAATCAATCGAAATGGAGTTTTTAAGCCTTAAACATTCTCGGAAAATTGAATAAAAAACACATACAATTGAGAATTGAAATAGGTAATGTGTCAAAGAGACAACAACCCGACAAAGAGCAGACAACAGCAAAAGCTTCAATCATCAGAGGAAAGTCTTGCCAAACTTACGGAACAAACATCACACATCAAACAATATTCTTCTGATATAGAGGTGTTTCTTGGAACGTGACAGGGTAATAAGACGATCGTTGGTGGAGACGGAATCCATCGAAAATGCTATTTGCGCATCTAAAGATTATGAATTGAAAATACATATCAATAGTATTATCGCAAATCTGTCGAAAAATGTTCAAGATTATGGCCAGATAAAGATTTCAGAAAAAAGAGCCAATATAGATTTCGGAGATCCCAAAACAAATCTAGAACAGATAGTGATCATTGTCCAAACACCAAGAAAAATCTAACATACGGCTGCAGTTAATCAAAACATTTAGAAAACCAGTGAGGGAAAAGAATGCCGAAATGAATATAACTGGTTGCGTCATGTTGCCTAATGGGCATTTACTAATGGTGAATTGTGCAGCTAAATCTTAAATTGAGTATACCAATAATGGTGAACATATTCGTGAAATTCTGGTCTCTAGTACGCCCTTTGGTATTGCGGTCATAAATCCTCATTGTATTGCTGTGAGCTACGATAACGCAAACTTTTAAACAATAATAAAATACATTACTTTCAAGTCGAAAAGAAAATCCGTTTTACTAGAACTGCTAGGGGAATATCTCAAGAGAATGGAAGAATGTATGTTGTAAGTGGAAATGCTTCAATGCAAGTCCTGGATTATCAGGGAGACAAATAGAATCACTGAAAATTGCATCGTATAGTGTAATGAACCTCACTACTAACAGAGACAAGATATTCTACACAGACTACAACAGAAAAAAAAATCTTTGTCTTATGAGCGGAGAAGAGTTGTGGCAGTTAAAATGCGAATCCATTTATTATGAATTGTTTGACATTGATAATAATGATGTACGAATCATGCGCGTAGCTACGCTTACGTCAAAACGCCCGGGCGTACACTTGAATTTTGAAAATATTTTTTTTTATCTAAAAACTGGTCAAAAGCACATGAGTCTTGTGCTTGTCTCTTCAATGGATTGTAATTTTCAATAAAAAGGGACTAAATTTACTTTAATCAAATAGTTCATTTCATATATTTGTTCCAATTTGCTGTAAAAGTCTGAACTTACTGTGAATTCTGCGAACTTTTTTTTATATTTAAAGCAATTCATTATCTGCTGAGATTCGATATGCGGTTTGCATTGTTGTCGAGCATGTGACTTATGTCACAAAAGCCAGACAGCGTCGTCAGCGCCGTCAATATTTAGGTTCCGAATGTGGACAAAGTTTTTTTTAACGACTCTCTGTTCAAAAAACTGTTTATGATCAAAAGAGTATCCAGTGCAATATAATAATGCAATTATTTCTTTAATTTTCCCCACATTTTACAGATAAAAGGTATTTCTTTCTGCAATTAATAAGTGGTCACAGTTTGGATAAATTTTTTTTTATTTCTTAATTACATTAACTACTTGTCGAACCTTCATCGAAATTTATGAAAATTTGAAAGAAGTTTTTTCTATGGTTAATGTCTAAAGCAAAATTTTGAAAGCATCTGTTTTCGTTCATTTTTCTGTTCTTTACTGATAGCTGGACTTTTCTTTGCGCAATTAATTGTTTTACATGCTCAATTTATAAACCTTCATAAAATGTGATATATTGGCACACGTCTAGATCAAGAAAATATAATAAAAAAATCGTGTTCCAGAATTTTTTTATATTCAGTGGCATCTCTAAGAAATATTTTTTTCGTGTTCATTAAAAGGTGCTTTTGTCGATTGTATGTTCACTCACGACTTTAAACAATTTGAAAGTAATATTGGTTTGAACGTTTTCTATAAAACTAATGTCCGTTAGCTTCCAATTAACACGATGAATAAGTTCTCAAAATTAAACATAATAACATACCATTTAAATTCCAAAGCATGTTACTATCAATGATTTTTTACTGACAGGAATGGTGTGTCATTCTCGATAACTCTATCGCTTTCGGGGTTCCGTCCCCTCGAACCCACTACCAGCAGGGGGGTTGGCATTGAGCGGTTTGTCACCCCCTCATACCCCTCGCCAAGGTTCGAGCGTACACGTAAATATGACCAAGCTACACCACTGCGAATTTCATAGATATCTTCGATCACTTTACAGACACCAACACAATCGTGTTAATCGCTATGGAATATCCATTTCACAGATGACAAAGTCGCAGTCTGATAAATATTACAAAACCTGTAAATTAATTGCATACTGTTCAAATTTATAATCGTTTAACAATTAAGTTGATGTGTTTGTTGAAAACGATTTGTCAGAAATTAAAAATTTTCTTTCGTGTCTCCAGGCATATACGATGTGATGTGATGGCTTCAATAAACTAAGTTACACTAAAAAACACAGTATGACAGATTGTAATTCTGCATAAAATGAAAATTAAAAGTCAGGATAATCGTTTTACAAAAAAAAATGAAAAAAAAAACACATGAACAATTTTGATTGATGATAGCTATTTGTAGTCAGTATTGCTATATTTAACTCGTTTGCACTTTTCATCTCATATGCTGTATAACATAGAAAGAGGAGACGTCTGATTGTGTAATTCAAATACTTTGTTAACTACGTGATATGTATTCAATACTAGAAAGACATTTTACAACGTTTTTGTAACATAACTGTAACACATGGTATGTAATATCCATCACTTCTTTGTAGTCAAGTTCATTACAATGTTAAGTATGACGACCATGATGCCGGTTTTGTTTAGTATGACGACCTTGTTGCCGGCTTTGTTTAGTATGACGACCATGATGCCGGCTTTGCAGATGACTGCTAATATTTCATCAAACACCCTTTCAAATAGCACGGAACTTTTATCGAGTCTAGGTCATCGAAAACAAAAGGATGAAACACAAAAGGACCAATTCAATATTACCACTGACAGTTATAACTATGACCAAACAATCAATAGACTCACAAGGAGAAATGATAGAATTCGGAAAAGAACCGAAAAGGAACGGAAACCAAAACCGAAGCAAATTAAACTTAAAAAACCATACCGTTTTAATAAGGTATGGCTGTTCCCTACACATTGGGTTACCTATGTTATGATTGTTTTGGCATTAGAGATTATATGTGTAAATAGTTTTATAGTGTATGTGTTCTTACAAAAGCAAAATGTATCTCCGGTTACTGTGTTGCTTATATTTTTAGCAGTTTCCGATGCCATTACTGCTGTTAGCATGTCAGGGCTAAACTTGTCCGTTTTTATAACTGCGAAAGGTGATTTTGATTTTAAAGAAGATAAACTACGTTATAAATTGCCGTATCCTCTTTGTATACATGTGAATATAGCATACACAGTTGGACGGGCTTTTCATTTTGCCTCAGTGTTACTAACTGCTACATTGTGCCTGCAAAAAGCCATCGTGTTCATGTGTCCATTTACAAACAGTTTTAATACACGGAAGTCAATGATCATATCATGTTTAATTATTGTGGTATCTATCATTTTATATATTCCGGAAGCCATATTTAGATATGGAATATTTGGCAAAAAAAGAAACGGATATTGTATTAATACAGATAAAAACTTAGAACGGTTTACCTCAAAGTTGAATGAATGGTCCTGGTGGGTAATTTTTGTTATATATGTAGTAATGCTTACCTCAGTATTGCTATCCACAATTTACATTTGCTTCAAGCTTACATGTCTCAGGCGTAATTTGCCATGGAAAGATACAACAGTTACTCAAAGAAAACATCGAAGGTCTGCATTACTAGTGATTTTAATATGTGCCGTGTTTATTCTTTCGGAAATAATGAATGTAGTTGTTATCATACATGATGTGTCGACTAGTTTCTTACTGAATAAAGACGTAAGAAATTTCTTCAGACGATATAAAGCTTTTAGCCTTGAAATTGGTTTTACTATGAACTTCATTGTTTATCTTCTGATCAGTGAGCAAATACGAAATGAAGTTTGCAAAAGTTTTCGAAAACTTTTAAATCGATGTACTCTGAAAAGTGGCTAGATAATATGCCGATAACCACGATAATTCGACATAATGCGTCCTTAAAATATAGCATTGAAGTGTTCATATAATACATTTTGCGAAGTGACTAATTGATTATATTTGATAACGATATATTTTCGTCAATTGTATTTGTTCGTTGTGAGAGTTCTTTCTTCGATAATTTTATACATTGAGATGATTATATGATATTTTTGACAAACATAGAAAATATTAGTTCAACAATGTTTTTGTGAAGCCTATCCTGAAAACTTAGTAGTGTATAGAGTATTTTTTGTTGTCAAGAATTAGTAATATTTTGTAATTAACATGTAAGCAATTGTCTGCTATTAATTTAAAAGTGTTTTGCAGACTTAATTATAGTTAATAGTGTATCTTTCTATGTTGTGATGTAATTCTATTGTTTCAGATAAGGTCGAAGGTTAGTACCTATTAAAACGTTTAAACCCACTGAACCTATTTGCATTTGTTCTATGTCTGGAATAGGATGTTCAGAAGTGTCGTTTGTTATATCTTCTTATATCTATGTTAGATGTTTCGTCTACCGTTAAGGATGGGTAAACATTTCAAAGGGAAATCATCGATGGACAAGGTTTTCAAAATCATGAGTTACAAAAAAAAAAAAAACACTCAATGGTTCGTGATTCTCGAATCAAAACATTGTAAAATTACATCAATTCATAGATTGAAAAATTTGCACCTAGAAACTACAACATGTGCCCACTCTGGATTCACTTATATGTGATGCTGCTTAGCTAAACATTACTCCTGACAGTGTTTCAACACGTTTACAGGTAGCTTACGCATCAGCGTTGTTTACGCCGTTACATACATTATGTTTTATTGACTTCTGATACCATGGAAATCAGCTTAAACCCCTCATTTACCCTACTTCATACCAACATTTTATGCATTCAATTCATGACTGTTATGTCTAGATATTCACAAAATTAAATTTAGTTTCGTTATGAAATATATGTGGTGCAGAAGACCACGGGTATGTCTACCTCTGTATAAAATTCTATTATTTCTCTTATGCAAATGGCGTGTTACAGGTAATAACAAGTAGGTTCTAGTAGTCGTAGCAACCGTCCTGTCCTTATTTTATCGTTTATGACATCATCGATGTCACGTGTTACAGGTAATTACAAGTATGTTCTGGTTGTCGCAGCAACTGTTCTGTCCTTATTTAATCCATTATGACATCATCTGTTGTGACGTATCACTGTTTGTGTTTCTACCATGCGCAATACACCTAGTTACACATATGTTAATGTCATTGATCTTTCGACTCGTCTGAGATACAGGTTTCGCCGAGGTTCTGTTTTTGTCTTTTTTTTTGTAAATTTTCTATTTTGTAGACTACAAATTTTTTTCCATCGTTGTTTATATGATATTCAACTATTATCTCTAATCAAATAAGATATTACGCTGAATTTGTGATGTTGGTAAGAAAAAGTGTTTCGATCGAAATTATGCTTCAAACCACAACAACTGTTAACACTTGCGTGGCCAGATAGGTTTTTCAAGTCAAGGCACTGTACCCATATTTTTGACATTTTTACTTATTGTGTCTGTTTGTTTTGTTCACGCATTGTTTTCAATGAAATATAATTTGATGCGACTGTCATACAAGTGAGAGGTTTACCTAGCTATAAAACCAGGTTCAATCCACCATTTTCTACATAAGAAAATGCAGTACCAAGTCAGGAATATGTCAGTTTTTATCCATTCGTTTGAGGTGTTTGTGTTTGATTATATGCTTTATACATACCAAACTTACAGATATTTTTTTTTAATTCTGTATTCCTATGTTTGTGTGATTAAATTTGTTTTGAATTTCACTTTATTCGTTATAAACAGTTATAGAGCATCAGTGGAAAACTTTAAAGTCGAATTATCTAATTTCAACATACTGATATACGAGCCTTCGGCGAGTGTATTGTTACTATTTGAATTAAAAATTGAGAGTTAATATCAGCTGATATCAAACTTCAGCAATTGAGGTTAAATTAATTTCTCCTATGGTCAACACTTCAAAATGTCCTATTAAGCTTGATCTAGGCTTTTGTACATCCCAGTAAAACGTCCTATGACTTTTCCGGTGTCAAATTTCAACATCAGATATTATTGTAAATTTTATGTTCTGTACATGTACGCTTCAGAATGTAATAAAATTTAAAAAAAAAGAAGATTGTAAGGTAAAATGTGATTTGTATATTATTGAAGAAACCACAACGTATTTTGACATGGACGAAATTAAATCGGATTACCCCCTGAAAGTCATCATTGACCTAAAGAATAGTCAATGGCAATGCTATACTATCTTCTTGTAATGCTGTATAAGCCAAATAGATAAACATAGATTTTCGTATCACTTTTTCGTTTTATCTTCATGCAGTGTGATACAAGAAATATCTATTTTTTACAAAATAAAAAGAAAAAAAAGAGGTCAAAACCATAAGACAACAGCTAATATTACACAAATAACTTAACAGTTTGTATATTGTCCAATTTCTCTCTCTCTCTATCGAATATCAAATTTAGTCACATAATTATGTCGTATAGAGGGATCTACCAATATTGTATAAATATTTTAAATACATTTTCCTCGGGTTCAATCTAGAAATAGTATATTGATTTTCCGCCATTCTGAAGTAATTAAGTCACCATCACGCAGTTGGGGTGACATTCTAGTATTGTACGTTTTTTTCATATTATTATTTATTTTTCTTCACTCTTTTGTCCAGCTTATATCTTAGAATTGGATAAACCAATTGTTACCACAATGTTAACCAGCAAGTGCAGATTTGCAATCAGGGTATGGTATTTTCAAGATGGCTACCGTTGCCATGGAAACTGCTGAAATGCGAAAAAAGTCTAAATTCAAAATCTTTCATTTTAAGACCAATCTGGAAGATCCCTATAGAAATGTCACCTGCTATGCCTAGATGTACAGACAATATTTAGAAGTTTAAAAATTGCAGCCAATGTCTTGAAGCAGGGCGAAAGTTTTACATTGGCTATATAGAAAAAAACACATTAAAGCTGCATTTCCTTAAAGAAATTAGACATTACCCGATAAAACCTAAAAGATATGTAACATCATAGCACGCGTGTTTAGAATTTGGAAATGGTTACTGTTACCATGGAAACAGACAAAAAATCAGATTTTACGAATTTTCACAACAGTGTTAAATGTCATGTGAAAATACACGCCCAACTTCGGAATTTACAAAATGGCTGCCGTTACCATGCCAATACAATGCGAAAAAAGGTTGCTATCCGTTATTGCTAGCAATTACAAACCAGTTAGAATTCGTATTGTGAGCAAAAAAATATCTGAGATTCAAATAATGAATATTATGTTTATAGGGAATGCTACATCAATATGTATTTCATTACTGCAACAAGTGTGTCACGATATTTCTTCACTCGGGACAATTCAAATTCAATATTTGAAGTGCGAGGTGTATCTCCTCATAATATTTAACTGTTGAGAGTGGATAAATATCGTAATACACGAGTTTAAGTTGTGAAATCTGTTTCCCTCATGATTTTTATACTTCCATTTCAAACGTTTGCAGAAAGTTGTGTTCTTTTTGTGACGTCATCAGGCAAGATTGCATTTTTAGAACATCACAACAGAAAATTCAGAAGATATCAAAGAAATTTAACTTCATAATTAAATTTCGACTTATCATTTGCTGAGAACTTATTTTTCAGTAGTGATGAGAAATATTTTTCTCACACCACTCAGGAAAAGTGAAAACAGCACAAACTTTAGAGAAACATAACTTGACGATAATCATCTATCAGAGCAACAAGATTTACACACACTACCATTTTTTAAGTTAGTTATAATATTGGCATTGCAAAGGATACGTTGGAGAATAAGATTGATTGTCATTTGTTAAAACATATAAAAAAAATGAATAACAAATGTCATATTCCTGATTTGCTACAGACATTTTCGTAAGTAGAAAATGGTGGATTTAATCTGGTTTAATAGATAGCTAAACAACTTACTTGTATGACAGTTGCATAATAAAGGCAACGGTAGTATACCGCTGTTCCAAACGCATAAATCGATAGAGAAAAAAAACGAATCCTGGTTACAAACTAAAACTGAGGGAAACGCATCAAATATAAGAGGAGAACAACGACACAACAGAAATACAACATTAAAATGTAACACACACAGAAACGAACTATAATATAACAATGCCCATTTTCTTGACTTGGTACATGACATTTTAAGAAAACAATGGTGGGTTGAACCTCGTTTTGTGGTATGCCAAACCTCCCGCTTTTATGGCAATGTTTAATATAGCATTAAAATGACAACATTACATAACAGAACTACAACACAAATAAATGGGAGAACATATAGGACAGAAAAACACACAAATTATACCTAACAAAATAAGAGAGAATTAGGATTGATTCCAGATTAGATCTGTAATACTGATATTACATTTATTAATAACAATGAAAATTACAATACTTATTAATATCAAATTGTGGTAGTAATTAGATAGTTGCATAATATTCCATTATGTTAACAATAATGTGTGAACATAACAGACATAATAGAAAAAATGTCAAAAAAGGGTCACAGCAGTCAACATTGTGCTATAATCTTAAAAAACTACAACAAACAAATTTCTCAACAAATAAAAATAAAAAAAACATCTAAACAAAGCATATTAGTTTAATGATAGACAAGACTTCACGAAATAACCATAGAACAATAACACAACGACAGGATGTGTTAGTGGTGTGTCCTCAAGAGGTATGTCTTCAACGAGTTTGAAGAAGTGCATATAAAATTTACCGCTACACTTCTCTGAAAAACTCAGAGCATTGTAACCTCCTCCTCCTCTTCGTCTCATCCCACATCCGTATACAAACAAAAAACATCAAATAAAAAGAAAAAAAAAAAGAAAACTAAGCAAGTATGATTTGAAAAAAAGTAAAAGTAAAAAAAAACTGGACTTCATGGAAAATTCAAAACGGAAAGTTCCTTATCAAACGGCACAATTGAAAGCTCACTCAAACATGTGTCAAACACATGACACGAATGGGCGAATGGACAACAACCGTAATGTTCCTGACTTGGTACAGGCGTTTTCTTAAGTATAAGATGTATGATAAAACCTAGTTTTATAGCTATACGAACCTCTCACTTGTATGATAGTCGCATACAATTCAATCATAGAGTCTGTTCTTCATGTTAAAGGTAAGCAGCACTAAGCTTGTATAAGGGTGTGATGAAAACTGTAACAATTATAATTCCCTAAGTAGTTGAATGATCAATAGATCCTTATCGGAATTGCAATTAATCAATTAATAATCCATGAAGTTTTCCTTAGACTTAATTGCCTCTGGAAACCGAGCCAATGTTAGCAAGTAATAGTAACTTTTTCAATTATTTTAAATGTCCCAATGGATTAACCACATGTGATGTACAATAAGACGCATGTATTTTGGCACATATCAGATAGTTATCAAAGGTACCAGGCTTATAATTGAATACACCAAAAAAATTATCCTTCTTATCAAATATGCATATTTGGATAAATATTATTCAAACCAAATAGCATAATTGACATTCTAAAATGATTAATAAGCAAACATATATTGTCGGAATAAAAGAGGGACGAAAGATACCAAAGGGACAGTCAAACTCATAAATCGAAAATAAACTGACCACGCCATGGCTAAAAATGAAAAAGACAAACAGACAAACAATAGTACACATGACACAACATAGAAAACTAAAGAATAAACAACACGAACCCCACCAAAAACTAGGGGTGATCTCAGGTGCTCCGGAAGGGTAAGTAGTTCCTGCTCCACATGTGGCACCCGTCGTGTTGTTTATGTGATAACAAATCCGGTAAATAGTCTAATTCAATAGGTCACATTCATGAAATAGAAGGGGATTGTAGTTACGACGTAAGGAACATATTCGATATCATTTGTGAAACGGTTATTCCATAACGGTCAACCAACTCGTGATGGTGTCCGTAAAATTTACGATGGGATGATTTCAACTTCACCATTTGGAACTCTTGGTTTAATAGCTTCCTTATGAGCAGCAACCCTCTATCAAGAAAATCATGATAGGAAATGCAACCACGGGAATATCGTATCAATTGGGAGATATATACCCCGTATGCAGGTGCTGCTGGAATGTTGCTACTTAGAAATGGAAAGTTCACAATTGGAAAGCTGAAATCATCTCTTTTGTCATTAAGTTTTGTTTTCAACCGACCCTCATTGTCAATTTCTAGATGTAAGTCAAGATATGAGGCCGACTTAACTGTATCTGTAGTATCCTTTATCTCTAGTTTGATGGGATAGATGCGTTCCACTTAGAATTATTTAGTGAAAGAACATCATCTATATAGCGGAAAGTAGAGTTAAAGGATATCGCTAACTTCTTATGTTTCTTTCTAAGAAGTTTCTGCATGAAGTCAGCCTCATAATAATAAAGAAACAAGTCGGCAAGTAAAGGGGCACAATTTGTTCCCATTGGAATGCCGACAGTCTGTTGAAAAACACGTCCTCCGAACGTAACACATATGTTGTCAATCAAGAAATCAAGCATTTGATAATATCAGTTTCAGAGAATTTTTTGTTTGAATTAGAGTAATCCTTTACAAAGTAGGATTAATCCCTTCCTAAGGCAAGATACTTGTATCTACGTTGGCCATTCTTTTTTATGAAGCAAAGACATACCAACTCTTTCAGTTTGTCTTTTAGTTTGGAATGTGGAATACTTGTGTAAAGAGTAGAAAAGTCAAATGTTTTAATACTGTTACAAGATGAAAGAGAGTTAGATTGTATGTACTCTAAAAGATCTGTGGAATTTTTAAGTATGCAATCTGATTCACGCCACCTCTAGAATAGGCAGTTTCACAATAACTTTGAATCCCATCTTTGATTGCTGATAAAATAGATGGTAATAGTTTAGAAGGAGGTTTCGTGGACCACTTAGAAGACCCAGCAATATACCGTTGTTTGTAAGAACACTTATGTAGTTAGGTTACCAATACAGTGATGAAAGATCCAGTTCTTCATCTTTGGTTGAAATTCCAAAGGAACATAGAGCAGACCTATGATTATTTAGGATTTCCTCTTTGGTAAGTGTCATGGGGGTATATGTTGAGTTTCCAAGTGAATTGTCAATACCTATTTCGTTTATCAACCAGTTAATGTAATGAGTTTTACACACAAAAACGATATTGTTTGGGGCTTTACTTGCGGGGACAACAACATATTTGTCATGGAGGTAGGATAAGTGTTGGAACATTAGGGTCTTTAAAGATTGACGTAGCATGGGCATTGATATACCCATTCAGTTTTTTTAATTCTGATTTGTATCAAAGACCTCACTGCCTTAATCCATTCGGAAAGAGTGTTCACATTACTGTAAGACGTGTCACGGTACTTTTATATCCCAAATTCATGTATTTTGTTTTGATGTTAAATTTGTTATTCTCATCGGATTTTGTCTAATGCTTAGTCCGTTTTTTGTGTGTGTTTCATTTTAATGTTGTGTCGTTGTTCTCCTCTTATATTTGATGCGTTTCCCTCAGTTTTAGTTTGTTACCCCGATTTTGTTTTTTGTCCATGGATTTACGAGTTTTGAACAGCGGTATACTACTGCTGCCTTTATTTATGTACGTCTTCCTTCTCGCGCTTAGCCCATTGCCTGGCATAATCCGCGATTGAATCTATCAAAATTTCAAAGTTGTATTTCCAATTGATGGATTTAGGCTCGCGATATTTCGGACCTTTCGATAACACATTTCGTAGAGAAATGTTATTAACAATGTTGAGGTCACCGGTAATAACGTGGCCAGCCGGATTATATGTGAATTGGGAACTAGAACAAGTGCAATCAGGAGGTTTAGACTTGAAGTCGTCAATATCGAGATATCGATAAATGCGAAGTAATACACATGAGTAAAGTAGTTCATTTGAAATGTACATGTATGTCGTATTTAATGCAGTTAATGAAAGTGAAAGCAGTGTGTATTCATTTTGGTTCAATGAAAGAAACTTGTACACATTCTGCATAAAAATGTTCAATAAGTAAAAAACCAACACCGATTATATCGATTTAAATGACAGCATGTTCACATACGACACTTAGTAGCCGACTTAAGGGACTCGGTAACCATATGCAACAACCATCACATGCCTGTCGACTCGGATGTTATGAGTTCAATTTCGTTCTTGGTGAAGTGTGAACTAATATTTCGATAGACTGTTGCTGCATTTGATAACATGATAACACGCTTTGTACAAAATTCGCACTTGATTGAAGATATATAGGTTTTGCGAGTTTTTCTAACAACATGTGATTAAAGGAAAGTGAACTGTGTACATTTTCACCAGCTGCCCAGGATGCAGACTACTGATCCACGTTCGTTCTCAATTAATAAAAATGTCCGGCAGGAATAGGCTAAACAAAAGTCCACGTTGTTCTTTAAAATAATACAATGTCAGTATTTATAATTATTACATTAAAAAGGTATGATAACAATAGTAAGTATTCTTTTTTATGACAATAAATGGAAAACACATTTTTCTAGAATGTAATACTAAATAACATAATAGAGTACAACGCTGAATAATGGAAAACGGAGGTACAGTTTTAATAATGTGCCATAACCATGATAACTGATGCACAATTCAACATCAGCCCCTGATTTTAGCGTCTAACAAATCTACTGCAAATAGATTAAAAGAAAGTTTTGATAGCTTTTTAAAACAATTTAGCTTTGACTTTGCTTGTTTGAAACCATTTGTGACGCTTTAAATTGTATTGTTTTTCAATTAATCCCGAAATACGTCATTGGCTAAAATATTATTCGGTTATTCAAATCTCAAACACTACTTTTGGGTACTGTACTCTCCATCAAATACAACTAGTTAAAGTCAAAACTAAATGTATATGTGTATGTTCAAGATGTTGTAATATAGTGTCAATATATGTATACATTGTCTTTCGTAGGAAATTTTCCTGAACACAATAACTCCATTTCATGATCTGAAAACTTTTAAACCACTTTATACAAAAAAAAGGTTCCCCCTTGATTGCATATGAGCAGTGTTCTTTTCTCATTGTCATAGTACACAGCACGTGGACTTTCAAGTCCATCGGATTCCGTTAGTAATATTTTACTGTCTTTTCCATCATGTTGTATTATTGTTAGATTATTAGAATGAAAATCTACGACGTACACGTTATGGTTACCGTCTGCGGCTGCATCGCGAGGACATATAAGGTTTTTACTTTCAAACTTCCATAACTCTTCTCCATTCATTAGGCAACAATGCACTTTGTCAGTGTAGTAGAATATCCTGTCTCCGCTAGTAGTGAGGTAAGTTGTGCTATTAGATAATATTTCCAATGTTTCCAGCTGTCTTCCTGATAGATCCAGGATATTTATTGTACCACATCCAGTTACAACATATAATCTCCCATTCGCTTGAGATACACCCCTAATGCTTTTCTGAAAACTGATTTTCTCTTCGACCTTAAATGTAATGTTATTCATTATATCTAAGAATTTTGCGGTACCGTAAGTAACAACAATACGATTAGAATCTACCACTGCAATACAACACGGCGAACCAGAGACCTGGATGTCTCGAATGTGTTCACCTGTATCGCTGTATTCGATTAAAGATTTACATGCGCTATTCGCTATTAATAAATTACCATTAGGCAAGATAATGCAGCCTGTTGTACATGGTACATGCATTTTTGATGACATTCTGTTTTTCATTGATTTTCTAAATGAAGTTAGTGTAGATGTTGTGATTAACTGAAGCTGTATGTTGGATACATTTCTTAAAAAAGGGACTGGGATACCTATCTGGGCTTGTTGGATTTTATGGTCTCTGAAGTGTAACTGAGAAGAATTGTCGGATACCTTAATTTGGCCAAATTCTTGAACTTCTGCTAACATTTTTGTGATTTGACTGTTGAGATCTACTCTCAATTCATAATCTTTACAAGTATCCATGGCATCCTTGATGGATTTGATCTCGCTAGCAAGCGACTTATTACCCTGATACGTTCCAAGAAACACCTGAATGTCAGAAGAAAATTGTTTGATGTGCAATGTTTGTTCCCTAAGTTTGGTAATCTTTTCCTCTGCTGATTTTAACCTCCGAAGGATTTTTGCATATTCTGATTTACAAGAACGAGAAATTGATCCTAGTTCCAGTAGCAATTTTTCTTCCATCTTGTCTAAGTGGGAGTTAATTTTTTTCCGCATTTGAATAATCATCTTTGTAATTTCTAACTCTTGTTTTTCAATTTCCTTTGTAGCGGACACGCGTTTTTCTATACACTGTTTAAGGTTGCTAAGTGTTCCATCTATTGACCCTACAAAGTCAGACAATGCTGCTGATTGACTGGCATTTCTTGAAGCAATATTTATTGATATAACATCGGAACATGGCTTGTGATTTGATGTGACACAAACCATGCAGAGGGATTTGTCGTGAGTTTTACAAAACCACTCAAGGTTTTCTCCGTGATTCTCACAAACCTCAGAGATAGAAACTTTTTCAATCTTGCGGTAATCTTCAATCGAAATAATCTTATGGTTTCTCAATATTTTGTGTTTTATGTGAGCCTTTTCACAGTCTTCACACAATCCTTCATCACAATTAGTACACCATCTTCTCGCTTCCTTAGTTGCGTCATCATACCCACATGGACCACACAGTAATTGAATAGTCGATGCCATCAGAGTTCCTGTAAGGTAAAGTAAAATGTGGATCAAATTTATTCATTCAGTGTATGTTTATTTGTGTTGCTACGACGTTTGATTGAGTTGATCCATTCCAATTGATATTTAATAGTGTGTCTTTCTTTGTTGTGATATTTAACTATTGTTTCATATAAGGGGAAGGTTTGGTACCATTAAAACGTTCAAACTCGCTGTACCTCAAATCAGGAGTCAGGAATCTGATGTTCAGTAGGTGTCGAATGATGTGGTTCATAAGTGTTTCTCGTTTCTATTTTTTTTTAATAGATTGGACCGTTGGGTGTCCCATTTAAATGGTTTACACAAGTAATATTTTTGGGCCCTTTATAGCTTGCTGTTCGATGTGAGCCTAGATTCGATGTTGACTTGGATTGAGAGTTGTCTTATTGACACTCATACCACATCTTCTTATATTTATTGAAAATCCTTATCTATTTGACCAATCCTTCATAATTTATAAATGTTACCTTTAAATAATTTGGAACTGAATAAATTTTGTCGAACCAGTTTCTGGAAATTAGTAATTAGGTTTAGCTCACTGTTATCTTTGGAAAATGTCTGTACAAAGTGAGGAATATGGTAGCTGTTTTTCAATAATTTAATTGGTTGATAGCGTTTGATTTTTTCATTTTTTATAAACTTCTCATATTTCATTCTGCCTTGTATTTCGCATTTTTTTTTACCTTTTTCACACACCAAAGATTCTCACTTCTGACTAATAATTGATGTTGAAAACGCGATTATCTATTCGACAATGCTATACATTTTTAAAAAATAAATATACATTGTAATTCCTGCTTGTGAAAACAAAATGGATTAATTGCATACTATGTCCCCGGCCTTGGTCTCATTCGAAGACCTTAGTTACTATGGTAAGGCTCTGTCATTGCTTCACCAACAATTTAGTGTCTCAAACTACCGGTGCCGAATAAGACCTGTCCTGCCTGACAAATAAGATTCGTTTGAAAATTAAAATACAAAATAACTGGATGCGTAATACCTGCATAATTTCATTTGACTAGTCCTACTAGGAAAATAGTTATCAACGAGAAAAAACAAAAAATAGTGACAATTTCAAATAATGGTACCGCGCAAATCCCAGAACAGGAACACACAGTTGTTGGCATGTAATAAAAAAATTGCAATAGAGCTGGTACGTATTTCTGTTAATAGAAAACAGGGACGAAAGATACCAGAAGGACAGTCAAGCTCATGAATCGAAAATAAACTGACAACGCCATGGCTTAAAATGAATAAGACAAACAGACAAACAATAGTACACATGACACAATATATAAAACTAAAGAATAAGCAACACGAACCCTCCAAAAACTGGGGATGATTTCAGGTGCTCCGGAAGGGTAAGAAGATCCTGCTCCCCATGTGGCACCCATCGTGCTGCTCATGTTATAACAAATCCGTTAAATAGTCCAATTCGGCAGGTCACGTTCATGAAAGGGAAGGAAATTGTAGTTTATCCGATATTATCTGTAAAACGGTTATTCCGTAACGGTCAACCAACTCGTGATGGCGTCTGTAAAATTTACGAAGGGATGATTTCAACTTCACCATTTGGTTTAATAGCTTCATTGTGAGCAGCAACCCTCTATCATGAAAATCATGACAGGAAATGCAAACAATGGAATATCGTATCAATTGGGATGTATATAACACGTATGCAGTTGCTGCTGGAATGTTGCTGCTGGAATGTTGCTGCTGGAATGTTGCTATTTAGAAATGGAAAGTTCACAATTGGAAAGCTGAAATCATCTCTTTTGTTGTAATTTTTTATTGTTTAGTTTTCAACCGACTATCATTGTCAATTTCTAGATTTAAGTCAAGATATGAAGCCGACTTAACTGTATCTGTTTATCTCTAGTTCGATTGGATAGATGCGTTCAACATACATGACAAAGTCACCCACTTTTGAATTATTAAGTGAGTGAACATCATCTAGATAGCGGAAAGTATAGTTAAAGGATATTGCTAACTTCTTATCTTAAGAAGTTCCTGTATGAAGTCAGTCTCATAATAATAAAGAGAAAACAAGTCGGCAAGAAGAGGCGCAAAATTGGTTCTTATTGGAATGCCGACAGTCTGTTTAAAAACACGTCCTTCGATCGTAACACATATGTTGTCAATAAAGAAATCAACCATCTTGATAATGTCAGATTCAGATAATTTTCTGTTTGACTGAGAGTGATCCTTTACAAAGTAGGATTTATCCCTCCCTTAGACAAGATACTTTTATCTACGTTGGCCATTCTTTTTTATGAAACAAAGCAATACCAACTCGTTTGTCTTTTAGCTTGAAATGTGGAATACGTGTGTAAAGTGTATAAAAGTCAAGTGTTTTAATACTATTGCAAGATGAAAGAGAGATAGATTGTTTGTACTGCAAAAGATCTTTTGAATCTTTTAGTATCCCCATCTGATTCACGCCACCTCTAGAATAGGCAGTTTCACAATAACGTTGAAGCCCGGCTTTGATTGATAATAAAATATAATTATGTTAATAATTTAGAAAGAAGAAAATTAGCCATTGATTTCCAGTTAATAATTTTCGGTGAACATGAAACTAGATTGTACTAAAGAGATCTTAATAGTTAATGCTGTTAAAATATAAAGAGTAAATGTAAACCTAGATAGAGAAGACCGAAATATGGTATAAAAAGTAAGATTAGCAATCATACCACATCTCCTTGTGGTATATATTGTAAACCATTTAAAATGTTTCCGTGTTATCATTTATAACAGAAGTATGTCGTTAATAACAATTGATTTTTCTTGAAAAAAAACAAGGAAATATGTCACATGTCCATTTTTCTCTTGGTATTGCTATGAATATATGTAAATCATTTTGATATGGGCAGTAACTTGTATTGTATGCTGTGACTGTAGACGTCAGTATATATTTAATTGACCGCTCTATTTATTAATATATATATATAACAAGGAAGTCATTTTGTATGCCACATGCACCTTTCAATAAAACGACCAATATAGGCAAATATGTATGACTGCTAGTGCTCCTGCTTGTAAACGTTACAATAAGGCATAAGAAAAACAATGAGTTAAAGCTTGATCGTGCACACATTTCTAGCATTAAAAAGTAAGATTACAAAATTAACGAACTCAAAGAAAAACTATAATGGAAAGGTCCGCATAAAATGGCAAAGTCAAACGTTTCAAAATATCAAACGAATAGAAAACATTGTCATATTCCTGAATTGGTACAGACAGTGACGTATGTGGAAAATGGTGAACTTAACCTGGTATTACAGCTAGCTCAACCTCGTCTGCGCTTCCTACACGCTATACTTCGGATAAAACTTTTATATCCAAATAAAATTACCAGAATACATTCAATTTTAGAGAAGATCCTATTCATCAAACTAGGAAGTGGAATACGTTATAACAAAAAGAAGAAAAAAAAACACAATCGTCTTCAATTTTTCAATAAATTATGAACTCACAGTGTTTGAAGTAAAATTCAATTGATGATAATGTTATAGAATTTAAGAAAAAACAGAATTGATGTGAGATATTTTACCTGATAATTGTTAAACTATTTGTCCAGACACATATTCTAAACGATGTTTGTTTTCATAAATAGTTAGCCTTCATTTACTTGATCAGAATAAGACTTGAAAGCGCGCTATGATAAAAGATTATCAATTTCCGTCCTTGTATATATTTTAGTCAAGAACTGTTGACAGCTAAAATACACTAAATTCAACCCATAGAAAGCTGAGGAGTTCATCCTTGATGATGACACACATTGAAATGTCACAATTTTGATTTTGATTAACCTTTTTAATTAAATTAGATATTAGATATTATGTCATCTTTGTTGAATTTACGTGCTTTAAAATGCATAATAGTCAAACTTATACAGTTTAAAAAATCTCGACTAAATTAGTAAAAGTAAAATTCTATGCATAACGTATAAAATCTTCGCAAAAGCAGTTTATACAGAATCATAATAGATCATAATTTACATTTTTTTTACTTTACTACTCTGGGAGGTTTTTTAAACGAAAGCTTATGACTATCTTATTTACTATTATAACTATTGTTTGTCATGAGAGATTGTTAATCTACACACGTTTTCAGAATACATTTTGGGTAAAAATATTGATTAAAATATCTCTATTTACATTACATTGAAAATAAATCTTATTTCCTGTTTTCGGAGATTTTATGATAAAAATCTTAGTTTTCGACCAAGAATATTATTTTGGTCATGAAATTTTGTCACTTTCCTTTCAAAATGATGATTGCGGTGTTTTGAATAAAGATAACTTTGTAAAAACCTCCGGTTTCCTTTTTTTGTTGTTGTTTCTATTAAAATCTTAAGTTGCCTTAAGAACCTAATTTCCGATTATGAAATTTAGTCAGTTTCCTTATATCATCATGTCTGTGATGTTCCAAACTTAGTTGAATTGAAATGCAATATAATGCTTCATTGAGAACATAAAAACTTTTATTTCCCAATTTTGATAGATTAAAGTTGGGACGATACCTCTTATTTCAAAAAGATGCAAATACCTGAAAAAGGAACATCAAGTCGTTGCCTCCAATTTTACATGTGGTTGTGTTATCTTTTGGAAATTATTACTTTAAAAAAAGTTTTCTCCCTGTATTATATGGGGTGGTTGTTGGGTGGGGAATTTTTCAATCCAGAGAAAAACACCATGCTTCAATTTATGGAAAGAATGATGAAATGTGCATCACAAGTATGTTATGTGTATTTATACATTTATAGTTTTTTTTTTTTGAATGTTTATTATTTTTATTACGTGCCATGATACATGTACCTGGATTAAAGTCGAATAGGTGTTTTAGGTTATGTAGTGAATACTGACATCGTTAGCATTACTTAAAATAGAAAGTTAAAACTTGAATATTAATCTCATTATTTATGGAAATTCGAACATGTCGTCGACAAAATAATATCACAACTAGAGTCAAGATTCTCGTGGGGTCCAAATTGCAAAAAAAAAATTCAAAACGTATAGTCCTTAATCAAAAGCTCAAACACATAACGTAGTTTGAGAAGCTCCCCTTATATAATAAATTTAGTGAACTGTATTGATTTGACATGGATAAAAAAGAGACAATAGGTGATTATAATAGCAGTGTATTTTCATATGTCATAGATGCATCGTATTTAAGTAACAGGGTATTTTTTGTGGTATAAACAGGATAGTTTCTGTTAACTCCTGTTGATGGACATTATCGGTGAAGTCTTTGTTTACCCATTGTTGCTAAATGTAGTCAGGATACGTCATTAAAATCCAATATGGACACTAAGCGATATACACAGAGGTTCTCTTCGAAAGTAAGTGAAACACGGCTTTTAGTAAATAATTAAAATAACAAACTTTCTGTTATGTCATGTTATTTTATGAGGAATTATTCAACTTAAAGCTGTCATAAAAGCTTGCCTGACGTCACGGAAAAGAAATTTTTGAATTAGACCAAACACAATATATTAAAACAAAGTTTGCTTAAAGTGTATTCAAATCATCGTATGACCTTCAGATTAATGTGATCTGATGTGTAGCACAAATATAAAAAAAGAAGATATGGTATGATTGCCAATGAGGCAAATCTCCACAAAAAGGCAAAATAACACAGAAATTAACAACTATACGTCACCATACGGCCTTCAGCAATGAAAAAAGCCCATACCGCAAAGTCAGATATAAAAGGCCCCGAAATGACAATGTGAATCAATTCAAACGAGAAAACTAACGACGTTATGTTGATATTGGCTCTTGAAAACTATCCCATAGGTCACTTATGCGAGCTAAGGATATCTTAATATCTCAGTTTTGAATATGTTTTGAATATGTTTTTCATTTCCCAGTATTGGTGTTTATAGTACGATATCAGCACTTTATTACTCCAAAGTAAATTTAAAACGAGGCAGCTATAAAAAATTACGAAATCAAACGTTAGACTTTATCAACCAATGAATAGACACCAAACTGTCATTATCCTATCGTTGTGCACGAGTTTTTCGACAAATATGATAATTTAATACAGGTTTTATATGACAGTTGGTTTAATTTGTTAAAGTATCTTTCAAATTTGAAATTAAAAGGGACGAACGATACCAGATTGACATTTAAAATCATGGATCGAAAATAAATTGACATCGCCATGGCTAAAAATGAAAACAAGACAAATAGACAAATTATAATACACATGACACAACATAGAAATCTTAAGACTAATCAACATGAATCCCACCAATAACTGGGGTATCTCAGATGATCCGGAAGGATAAAGTTCTGGCAAAATTTTGTGATTAATCGGATGTTAACAATCAACATTTTAAGTACAAAGTGTAAATACAAGAAAGTAAACACAAAAGGCGAAACACCTCTACATTTAGCAGCCAAAAATATAAATCTTGGTGGTTAATATTCAATCGAAAACCAATTGACAAAGGGAGTAGAAATCAATACCCGTAATAATTGGGGTCAAACGCCACTCCACTATGCTGCAATAGCTGGTTGTTATAAAAATATTGAGACCTTGACAAAGTCGTCTGGTATTGATGTCAATAGTAGAGATATAAACGGATACAATGTACTTTAAAGTCTCATTGCTTCAAACGATGGTGAAAGTGCCGATTCAGATGACGATCTGGATGACTATTTATTTACAACAATGTACAATGGAAAGTTATCTTCAGCGTGTACAGTCATCAGATCACACAGATGATGTCGAAATGCCTGAAGTGTCGATCTAAGAAAGTCTTTGCAAGTTCTTGTCAACGCTGGAATTGATGTGAACAATCAGACTGTATTTGGAGACAGTATCCTTCATCTCATTGCATTTCGGGAGGATAACCCGCAGTTATTAAAGTTTTTTATTTCAAATTTTCCAGACATTAGATTAAATCTAATTAATAAAGAGAATGAAAACTTTTTGCATGTATACGTTTCCCATGAAAATTTGGAAGATATTGTGAAATTGTTTAAATGGATTGCAGACAAGTAGTCATGATCTAGTGTGAAAGAATTGTCATCCAGTAAAGATATCCGTGGGAAAACGCCATGGACTTTAATGATTGGCAATACAGGTGAATATGCTGATTTTCAAAACATTCTTGACTATGCCGTTTCACCTTATGTTAATGATAACCTTTGAAACACAGTTTTGCATCAAACTTGTGATACTTTATATGGACGCACGCAAATTTTCTGGAATATATGATCAAAGGTGGTGCTGACTTAAACGCACAACACATGTATGGAGAACCTGTATTGTAGCTTACATTAGATGAGGAAATCTTCGAGATTTTCATACAGTTCAATCCCAATTTTGAAGTTTAAGATATATGCGGAAGAAGTGCGTTAAGTTCTATCATGACATACCGACCTCTTGCGGATTTCCTGAAAGCTTTGATGGAAACAGGGACTGTAAATGTTAACACTAGAGATATATACGGCTCTATACCCCTGCATTTTGCAGCGTATAACAATTTTAAAGAACAAATAGAGCTATTGTTGAAAAATGGTGCAAATTTAAATGTTCACGATAATCTTCAAGAACGACCACTTGACACAGCAAGAAGACACAGAAGTTTATCTTGCATTGCATTTTTAAAAGCGGCCGACGTGACGCAAGGGCATGCCATTATATATACTCGAATAACAAAGCTTGGAGATAGGACGTTCGAAGAAATTCTTTGTGGACTTCCAGAGGCGATAATATCGTCTTGCATCCAATCACCACAAGATATTCAGACACTACTGCATTTACCTTTAAATTTAAAAGACTTCATGAACTATCTTCTTGAATCGTACCATACAACAAGTCCAAACTACTGCGCTGAAGTAGATTCAGTTACACTCGATGTAAATAATCTTATCAAGTCGCTTTGCAAGCAAATCGAGAAACATGAATCTAGATTTGAAATGTCTGTTTTTCCAACTGGAACCATGGCTGAAAGAACAAAAAGTGGCCGTCCAGATGAATTTGATTTTATTTTATGTCTTGATAAGTTAAAAGATATTACTAACATTGTTATGGCAGACAATTCTGTGAAGAAAGGATTTGCGTTCCTGAAATTTAAAGATATACTAGATGTTGACGATTACTTGCCGTTTACTGATGCTGACGGCTATTTCTTGCCAATTTTATTTTTGAGGTTATTTTATGGATATTTGAAAAAGAGCACTGAATGAACCTCGTTTGTGGAAGGAGGGAAATTTATACTTGAATGTTGAAAACAAAGTAGGTACAATATTCCCCAAACCAGTGTTGAATTTTGATGTATATTGGTTCGGTTCTGTGTGGGAAAATGCACATGCGTCCGTAATTTCTGTCAAGTGACATCAATGTCTTTGAGAAATCAAAGGAGCTTTCCTTAAACAAAACATTTATTTTTCATTTACAAAGAGAATTCAGTATGAAGCTCGTGCTAGGTTTACTGAATGATCAATTTTCGAGGGATTGTTTGGCTGCTAAAATATTTAAATTAAGCAATTAAATCCATAAAATTTTATGTTACTTATGAGGTCCGAGATCTCAATTATTTCGTAGTGCATTTCGTTTAGAACATAAATCAAAAATTAAAAAAAATCCCACCTGCGCTTTCTCAATTAAATTGTTACAGTGTTTTGTATTACTTTTGGGACAAATTGTATCAAAATATAGAAAACTCCATCGGCTCTAACTTAAAATATGGACAATTTTATGTTTAGGGGTCTTAAAATCTGTTGACAGCTTCCGAAGTGCTAATTTTTAACCTTTTTCAGCTGGACCAAATCACTACTTTCCTTTAAAATTCTGGACCCAATTTTTGAATAAAACATGGAGAAATAAATTTGGAAGGGGTATAAAAAAATTGGCAAGAAACTCTCTCCCAACACTAGGGACTATAAGATTTCCTTTAGATATCATCCACACACGCCTAAGCCAACATTTAAACCAGTTGACACTGTTATCGAAAGAAAGATACATCTCCATAAAGCACCGCATATCTGCATATATATTTGATTGTAAATAAATATTCCGCGCGGCGCATAGATGAAATTGTCAATTATAGGAAACTGTACCAACATTGCAATACTCTTCAACTTCGAACTTTAGTTGGACTTTTTATTATATTTTGATTGATAAATCTTTTGTAGATGAAACATGCGTCTGGTGCAAATATTAAAAATTCAATCCTGGTATATATGATAAGTTTTATTGATACACATATAAACGATGCAATGATTAATGAGTTATTCGCAATTTCAAAATGTAATACATTCTGGGATACAGTATATTTTCAAAAGCGTGGACAAAAACGTTGTGATTGACTAACAACACCCATAAAATATCATTTAACCATTGATGTGATCTTATTTTTCGTTTTCTTCGTAGGACATGTAGGAGTAATGATACTACACATACATTTTAGACGCTTAAAAGATCGTTAACTGTACCAATTTTCTTATGTATCTAATAAGTGTAAACCTATGCTTAGTATTTGATGAGGTGCTGATCAAACAAAAAGACCTGAAATATGACCAAAAACATGAGTCTGCAAACCGCTTTGAGTATTATTGATTAATTATGTAAGTTTATGAATTATGTACTAAATACTAGGAATTAAAGGCTGTCCGGAATCTTACACCATAAAGAAAAATCAAATCAAAACTGTCTTATAAGATAAACAGATAAAAGGTTACACAGCGCTACTTATCTTATCCGACACAATAGAGGACCAAATAATTGCGTTGGATTTTACAGGGTGTAGGCATACTCGGGTTTCTCTTTTGAACGAGGCACAACAATATCAGTAAATTGCTTTGTGTTTTTTTGCGCCAGCATTTGCATATCATTTAGACAACAAATTATTTCATTCTCCATAATTATTTAGATGAAATCGAAAATCTTTTTTTATTTCCATCAGAGTTATTGTCATATTCCTGGTTATAATTTTTTTTTATTACATTTGACACTGAAATAGCATGGTATTGGTTGCAAAAATTTGATAATTTTCATTTAAATGCAATATTTTTATTCAAATGGTAAAGTAGTTTTTTTTTATATGTATGCAATAATTGCATTATGGGTTATTTTCTGACGTCACAAGGTCAAATTAGCAACAACTGTTGTGATTGGTCGGTAATTGTTTTGATTTCTCAGATTTAGATTATTGTATGGAGTATATATATGCGAGTATTGGCAGTAATTGTTATGGTGTGTAACTGTGTGAGGAGTGGGGTTGTGTTCAGATCAAATAGTTATCAAGGGTACCAGTATTATAATTTGATACGCCAGGCGCGTTTCATCTTCATACATCTCATCCGTGACGCTCAGATCAAAAGAGTTATTAAGCCAAACAAATACAAAGTTGAAGAGAATTGAGGACCCATAATTACAAAATGTTGTACAAAATATGGCTAGGGTAATCTATTTCTTGGATAAGAAAATCCTTAGTTTATCGAAAAATGCAAAGTTTTGTAGCAGGAAATTTGTAAAAATGACCATATAATTGATTTTCATGTCAACACCGAAATGCTGACTACTGGGCTGGTGATACCCTCGGGGACGTAACGTTGACCAGCAGGGGCATCGAACCAGTGGTGTAAATAGTTATCAAAGGTACCAGGATTATAATTTAATACGTCAGACGCGCGTTTCGTCTTCATAAAACTCATCATTCTAATGCAACAACGTTTGTAACGTTCATTTTGATTGGATAACGTCACTTTCTTACATGGCATCAATTCATAATTGATGCTATGGGACGTACGCGCAAGCGCAGACGGCATATGACAGATTTTAAATACAGGTTTTAACGTTGTTTTCTGTCAGTTTCATTAGAATGAAGATAACAATATTGTATCTAACGCGTCGCCAGTAAACTTAATTTGCGACCATCAAATCCCCAATTGATGCCGTCGGAGCATAAAATACAATACAGTTATCTCCTAAGTGACGCTCAAATCAAAAGAGTTATTAAGCCAAACAAGTACAAAGTGAAAGAGCATTGAGGACCCAAAATTACAAAAAGTTGTGACAAACATGGTTAAGGTAATATATTGCTGGGATAAGGAAATCCTTAGTTTATCGAAAAATTCAATGTTTTTTAATAGGAAATTTATAAAAATGACCATATATTAATTGATTTTCATGTCAACACCGAAGTGCTGACTACTGGGCGAACGATACCTTTGGGACGAAACTACCAGTAGCATTGGTATCGACACAGTGGTGTTAAATCGTTTCTATCATTCTATATCTTTTATTTTTTACCATTTGACGCTATTCTTTATCCTTTGATCTCTATCATGTGACATGCATGAAATATTTGCAACTATAAAGCGACCAAAAAAACAATCAACGTAATACTATTCTATTCTAGATTGATTGGTGTTTAACACTTCTTTCTACACTATTGGGCTTTTCCGTGGTGGTCCGTTTAAATTTATAGATGAAGGATGGGGACAGAAATTATTCGTTATTATTATTCATTTTAATCTGTCGCTAATCATGCCTATTTTCAGCTCTTACCAAGCAACCATATTCATTATATTTATAAATGAAATCCTTCTGTCACCCACCCCAACAAATGAATAAATATCAAATGGTTTTCCTCTTATTTAACACCAGTTTAAATTGATGGATTATTTGTTGCCGATTTTTAAAGCCCAGTGACAAATAGTTCATACTTGTTCAAGAAAATATGAGTTTAGAAATCAGGTATCACAAAAAAACCTTACCACTTAGTATACTAATGTGATATCGGCTCCAGATATATAATATAAAAACCAAGAGATGGGATATGATTGCTAAAAAGTCAACTATCCACCGGAGTATGAAGTGGATGTAAGCAATTATAGACAAACATGAGGCCTTCAAGAATTACAAAAACCTGATACTGTAAAGTCTTCTATAAAAGGCCGACATGAAAAGTGTGAATATTTCAAACGAAAAAAAAAAAAAAAACAATCTAATTAGAATTAAATCTCCGCACTCGCGCATTTTTTTTTTTTTTTTTTTTTTTTTTTTTGCTTGGTCGCTGCGTGGGAAGAATACAAAACTACTTTCATACGAACAGAGCAATAATACATGTATGCTATCATATTTCAGCAATGCTTTATTTCTATCAACGACTTAAAAGGAGATATGAAGTATATGTAATTAATATAAACAGTAACCCAAAAAACAAGAAGCAGAAATTACTTCTAAAGTTCAATCAATAGTATAGTCTTCTGCAATGTACATGTCATTACAATATTTATTTTTAAAGTTTCTTCCCATTAGATATATCTTAAAAATGTCTTATTAGTAAAAAAAAAAACCCAAAAAACACACAAAACATTTATACATTATTTAAAACAATGAACAGGATTAAGAAAAAACTTTTAATAGTTGATTTGAGGTTTATTGACTATTTTTACTATTTTTCAATCTCTACACATGTATCGCCTATTATGAACGAAAAACATTCAGACGAAAGCGCCACCTTTTTCTAGCACAATTAAAGAAGTAAACAAACAACCAAAACAACTTATCTGTTTAGAAAAAAAGTTAAAAAGAGACAAACGATTAAGACACGAGTTATGCCATCACCCCTAGCATTACCCCCCAAACACAAGTTAAATTATATTAGCCTTTTATAGTTTTGCATACACTTTCCAATTTCATCAGATAAGAGACGACTAGCTTTTGAGAAAAGCTATTACTTGTTACTAAATTTAGATTTGACACGTCAGGTAAATTCCAATATGGAAGTTGCTCAAAGTCACAGGCGACATACACACAGTAGTAAGTGCATCACGGCTTTTATTCAATAATTAAAAACATCCTTTTTCATAATACTTATTACCTATTGCTTCCTCAAACGGATTTGAGTCACAAATTCTGCATGTGATGTGAATATGTGAATTCGTTTTGAAATAGTAGCTTTCCAAAAAAAGCTCGCCTGACGTTGTAAAAACCATTATTAAATCAGATCGATTACTCATTTATCCACACCATGACATATAAAAGCAACAGTAGCTGTACAAAATTCAAAAATTAATTTAAAGAAATCAAAACCGGGCTTCAAACTAAAACCGATGAAAACACATCAACTATAAACTTTTTAACTAAATATTTTATATCAAATCAAATGTAGCTATACATGTATAATGATGTTTTCATATGACAGTTTTTTGCTGGTTGAAAATAACAATGTTCATAACACAATCATGTATATTATAGTATATAATGGCAATTCAGGTTGCACTTAAATAAATTATTTATTCATTCATTTATTCATATAAGAGGAAAACAACCGGAACAACAGAAACCGCAAACATACACAGAAACGAAATTTTTTTATAACAACCGCCTGTTCCTGACTTGGTACGGGACATTTAAAGACAAATGATGGTGGATTGAAGCAGGTTTTATGGGTTTTATCCTAACCCCCCATGCAGTTAAATGGCAGTGTAAATAATATCGCGAAAATGACAAAACTAAATGACAGAAATACAACACAAACAAACATAAGAACAGAAAAACGCACAAATAAATTATAAAATGCTCGTTAAATGACTCGTTAAATGCAAAATAACTGGGGTTCACAACCAGTTTTTTATACGACCGCAAAAATTGAAAATTTTTTGGTCGTATATTGGTATCACGTTGGCGTCGTCGTCTGCGTCGTCGTCGTCGTCGTCGTCGTCGTCGTCCGAATACTTTTAGTTTTCGCACTCTAACTTTTGTAAAAGTGAATAGAAATTGATGAAATTTTAACACAAGGTTTATGACCACAAAAGGAAAGTTGGGATTGATTTTGGGAGTTTTGGTCCCAACATTTTAGGAATAAGGGGCCAAAAAGGGCCCAAATAAGCATTTTTTTGGTTTTCGCACTATAACTTAAGTTTAAGTAAATTGAAATCTATGAAATTTTGACACAAGGTTTTTGACCATAAAAGGAAGGTTGGGATCGATTTTGGGAGTTTTGGTTCCAACAGTTTAGGAATTAGGGCCAAAAAGGGCCCAAATAAGGATTATTCTTGGTTTTCACACAATAACTTTAGTATAAGGAAATAGAAATCAATGAAATTTAAACACAAGGTTTATGACTACAAAAGGAAGGTAGGGATTGATTTTGGGAGTTGAGGTCCCAACGGTTTAGGAAGTAGGGGCCAAAAAGGAGCCCAAATAAGCATTATTCTTGGTTTCGCATCATAACTTTAGTATAAGTAAAAAGAAATCTATGAAATTTTAACACAAGGTTTATGACCATAAAAGGAAGGTTGGATTATATTTTGGGAGTTTTGGTCCTAACAGTTTAGGAATTGAACTTTGTTTGATTTCATCAAAAATTTCATAATTGGGGTTCTTTGATATGCCGAATCTAACTGTGTATGTAGATTCTTAATTTTTGGTCCCGTTTTCAAATTGGTCTACATTAAGGTCCATAGGGTTCAAAATTAAACAGTTTGATTTTAACAAAAAATGAATCCTTGGGGTTCTTTGATATGCTGAATGTAAAAATGTACTTAGATTTTTGATTATTGTCCCAGTTTTCAAATTGGTCCAAATCGGGGTCCAAAATTAAACTTTGTTTGATTTCATCAAAAATTTCATAATTGGGGTTCTTTGATATGCCAAATCTAACTGTGTATGTAGATTCTTAATTTTTGGTCCCGTTTTCAAATTGGTCTACATTAAAGTCCAAAGGGTCCAAAATTAAACTAAATTTGATTTTAACAAAAATTGAATTCTTGGGCTTTTTTGATATGCTGAATCTAAAAATGTACTTAGATTTTTGATTATGGGCCCAGTTTTCGAGTTGGTTCAAATCAGGATCCAAAATTATTATATTAAGTATTGTGCAATAGCAAGAAATTTTCAATTGCACAGTATTCAGCAATAGCAAGAAATCTGCAATTGCACAGTATTGTGCAATAGCAAGAAATTTTCATTTGCGCAGTATTGCACAATAGCAAGAAATCTTCAATTGCACAGTATTGTGCAATAACAAATATTTTCAATTGCACAGTATTGCGCAATAGCAAGAAATATCTAATTGCACAATATTGTGCAATATCAAGAAATTTTCAATTGGAGTTATCTTTCTTCGTCCAGAATAGTAGTTGAATCAACTTAGATCATTGTTTTATACAATATACAATGTATATTCACTTTTACTACCAACTGATAAATTAAAACAATCTTTACCATTCAGTGATAACAAGCACTTTATTTTACATTTTAATATTTTATGATGTATTTAAATTAGTAGTCATTGTTGCAAACTCCATTAGAAATTTGAGATCAGTTTTGGAAAAAGGAAATGGGGATGTGAAAAAAATGGGGGGGGGGGTAAATTTTTCTCATTTCAGATTTCATAAATAGAAAGAAAACTTCTTCAAACATTTTTTTGAGAGGATTAATATTCAACAGCATAGTGAATTGCTCAAAGGCAAAAAAAAAATATTTTAAGTTCATTAGACCACATTCATTCTGTGTCAGAAACCTATGCTGTGTCAACTATTTAATCACAATCCAAATTTAGAGCTGAATCCAGCTTGAATGTTGTGTCCATACTTGCCCCAACCGTTCAGGGTTCAACCTCTGCGGTCGTATAAAGCTGCGCCCTGCGAAGCATCTGGTTTATTCATGCAAGAACGATCTATTGTTTATAAGAACCATCGTGTTGTTGACCTCAAAACACAGCCATACAATTACTCAGGTAAATGTGAGTTGATGAGTAAAACAAATGCACATCTTGCCTTTTTGTACTTATCTAGTACGTACATTCCACGAGATCAACATGTTTTAATATCTCACTTTTATATTTGATTTTTTTTATATGTCTCACAGTTTTTTTTTTTTTTTTTTATAGAGATTATACCGTTAGTTTTCCCGTTTGAATGGTTATAGACTTGTCATTTTTGGGCCCTTTTATAGCTTGCTGTTCGGTGTTCAGTGGTTACAGATGAGTTTTTGTGTTTTGGTCTGTTTTGGTCTGTTTTTTATACAATGTATGCAATAGATCTACTATATTTGGTGTACCGAATGATTGTAAGGTTTACATGTCTAGCTGGCAGGTGTTTTCTGACCTTGACTTTAATTTTCATGGTGCAGTGGTCAAAGTTGATTTTTTGTCTTTTTCTCTAATTCTATTTGCAATAGGTCAGCTATATTTGGTGTATGGAAATATTTTATGATGTAAATGTTAGTATCGCAGGTTTTATTTGACCATGGCCTTTTTTTCACGGTTCCTTGTTAAGTTTTTGTGTTTTTGTCAGTTTTTCTAATACTATTAGTAATATGTCAACTATCTTTGTTGTATGGAAAGATTGCAAGCTGTGCGTGTCTGCCTGGCATGGTTCATCTGACGTTGACATCATTTTAATTGTTCATTGGTTAATGTTTAGTTTTCTTGGTTAAGTATGTTTCTGAGAAACTATAAGCAATAGGTCAAGTACATTTAGTGTATTGAAGATTGTTAGGTGTATATGTATTTCTGGTTTGGTTTATGTGACCTTGACCTTATTTTCTTGGATCATGCCAAGTTAATGTTATAGTTGTAGTAAAGCTTTATATTAAAGACTATCAACATATTATCAATGATTCGTAAAAATGCGAGACATTTCAGAATATTCCCATACTTTTTTCGTATGCAATGGCGTACTATGATTTGATGGTATTTCACTTCAAATGACGTGCTACATTAGCTTTGTAAATTAAAGAAACCATACTTTATTATCCAATAAAATTAGTTTGCACATGCGTATATTGACTACGGCAGGAAAATGAATTTTATCAAATTGGTATGCATTTAATGTATTCCATTAACTTAAAACACTTTCAAACTCTAAAATGATACACATTTTGTTACTAATACTTTCACAATGACAACAATGTGTTACAATTCGAAATTGACATATTTGACCTAGATACCACAACGTCCATGTTGGCTGTTCCAACTTCAAAACCCCTCCCTCTGAAAAACACGTTTCATCTATCGTCTGCTTGTTTACAAAATAAAATGGAGTATGCGAGAACAATCCCCTTAAAAATTGGACTTAAGGTAGAACATAAAGGACAAAACTACACAATAATTGACCATTACAACCAGAAACAATCTGTTCTACAGTATATTATTAGGAATATCTCATCAGGACAAACAAAGAGAGTATTCAGACACGAAATATGTGATGCATCAGTTACGTCAATGTTTGCCAGACTAACTGATGCCACAATATACAAGTTCGAGCAAGAGAGCTCGCAATCAGATGACGAACTTTCAACTGTTGCTGAAGGAGTTTCTGAACCAGTAGAAGAACCACAGCCAAGGTTAGAACTAGAACAAGCTTTAGAACCAGAACAAGCTTTAGAACCAGAACTAGCTTTAGAACCAGAACCACCCCTAAAGAAACCAAGGTTCAAAGAAATGCCAAGCAGAGAGCACATAGATATGTTGGCTCAGGCCAGAGTAGAAGAGACAACTAAGCAACAAACTGATTGGGGAGTGCGCCTTTTCAGAGGTAAATAAACTGACTCACATCACAACAATTAACTATCATTGTATATACATGTATATATTATTATGATTTTTCCTGCTATTATGACTACATTGTGTCCTCACTATTCCTGTTGCAAAGGCATGTATATAATAATTTCATTGAAACATATGATGTAAGTAAACGATAAAATATAAAATGAATTATAGGTTATTATTACTGTCGTACTGAAATGACAAAATTGTTCCATATTTATGATAAAATGGATTGACCCTAGCAGGGAATCGAAACCCATTCTCCTATAAAAAAAATAGGCGTAATTACCAATATACCACCAAGGTTTCCAATCCATTTACAAATGCAACAAGATTGTCACTCAGTTTGAATTTTAATCATCATTAGAAAAACAAAATTTATCAGCAAAAAATGTATGCATTTCATGTGACGTACATGACATGTATTATGAACTGTGAGTCGCAACAAGACTATTTACAAATCATTCAACCAATAAAATAAAGAATAAAGGCCTTAAAACATCATATTGTGACATATATACATTTCCAAATTTGCATTTATTATAAAAGTGAATATTATTTAAACTTGATAAAATATTAATTTAAATTTCAGGATGGTTGACAGAGAACCAATACAGTGACAAGTTTGAGAAACTTGAAAGCTCCATATTAAACGACAGATTATGCTTTTTCTATCCAAGCCTGCAAACAAAAAAAGGGACAGATTACTCTAAATCAGCATTAGTTGGAATACTTGCAGCAATATCCCGTCATCTCACATCTCCACCATACAACCGTAATGTTAATTTAATGAAAGATAATGCCTTCATGACATCAAATCATGTTATAACGGGAATGATAAAAAACCCTAAAGAGAGCCGGCAAAGATGTTACGGTACACAAAAAACCTGTAGCTCAAGGAGACATACAGCGTTTATATTCAAGTGGGGTTTTCAACACAGATTCACCAGCAACACTACAAAAGAAAGTATTCTGGGACTTAATGTTGAATTTTGGAAGACGAGGCCAGGAAGGGTTAAATAGTTTGACAAAGTCATCTTTTGGTAAATTCAAAGATGACAGGGACCATACATATTATAAAATGACATACAATGAGGCAAATAAAACTCACCATAGCGTTGATTCCCATGAAAACCGTCAAGAGGTGCGTATGTATGAAAAATCAGGAGATGAAAACTGTCCAGTGGCAAGTTTTGATTTTTATGTATCTAAATTGAGTCCTAAATGTAATGCGCTGTTTCAACAGCCATTGCTTTATCCAAAACCTAATTGCTGGTATGCTAATCAAGCCATGGGAAAAAACAAATTGAGTCAAATGATGCCAAGGATTTCAAATGAAGCAGGCCTTTCCTACAGATACACCAACCATTGTATAAAAGCTACCGTTGGTACTGGGCTGAAACGCGCCGGGGTCGATGATTTAACTATCATGTCAGTTACGGGTCATAGAAACATTAAATCGTTAGAAAGTTACGTTGCTGGACCGTCAGATGCACAAAGGCGTGCACTCTCATCAACTCTACAGGGTGTAGCTACCGCAATTAACAGTAATGAATATGTGTCAAAGGGCCCCTCCTGCCAAGTCTCAAATGTCAGTACATGTACAACCTTATCCAGGAATCTTCTGTCAGACATGAGCATTTTTACAAACGCTACAATAACCCGGGGAACATTTACGATAAATTTAGTTAATAAAGACTTACCCGATTCTCCTGGTACGTCCACCACCATTGACAAGTTCAACTGACTGAAAAATGCGGCCTGAAAGGTGCGTGTCAGCTGAAATTGACCTCAAAGCCAAAAGAAAAGACGTTGATTTATAACTTTTCTGTTATTTTGTGACACAAACATTGTTTTAGTTAATAAATTTGTTAATTTCTGTTTTAATTTAGAATTTTAAAAATATTACAACTTTGCGAAATTAGACTGGTTTGAACTAGTTGAATAAAAATCAACAGGGAGGTTGATGGAAGAGCCTACACAAATACTGTAACCTTATACACAGCGAACATAGAAATTACCGTAATTGTCCTAATCAGAATCGAAATAATTGATGGCAGCTATACTTTATTGTATTTTTAACATGGGTAGGCATTATATTCGTGTTATTTTAGCCCTCGCTATCGCTCTGGCAAAAATAATCACGAATATAATGCCTACCCATGTTAAAAATACAATAAAGTATAGCTGCCATCAATTATTTCTTAAATTACTTCGCAGTTCAGTTATTTAAGAGAAACCTATTCAAAACCATTGCCATCAGAGTCCGGTTATGTTGTTGATATTTTATCCATCTGTTAAAAACTATGACGCAGAAATGAAAATAATATCTAAAAAACCCACTCTAAATAGTTATCTAAAGTACCAGGATTAAAATTTAGTACGCCAGACGCGCGTTTCGTCTGCATAAGACTCATTAGTGACGCTCATATCAAAATAATTATAAAGCCAAACAATACAAAGTTGAAGAGCATAGAGGATCCAAAATTCCAAAAAGTTGTGCCAAATACGGCTAAGGTAATCTATTTCTGGGACAAGAAAATCCTTAGTTTTCGAAAAATTCAAAGTTTTGTAACAGGAAATTTATACAAATGACCATATAATTGATTTTCATGTCAACACCAAAGTATTGACTACTAGGCTGGTGATACCCTCTGGGACAAACGTCCACTAGCAGTGGCATTATAATTTAATACGTCAGAAGCGCGTTTCGTCTTCATAAAACTCATTAGTGACGCTCAGATCAAAAGAGTTATTAAGCCAAACAAGTACAAAGTTGAAGAGAATTGAGGACCCATAAGTACAGAAAGTTGTGCCAAATACGGCTAAGGTAATCTATTCCTGGGACAAGAAAATCCTTTGTTTTTCGAAAAATTCAAAGTTTTTTTATCAGGAAATCTGAACATTGACCACAATACGATCTAATGCTTAGCAGATATCAGTTCGGTCACAAAAATGTCATTTTGTCAGCTAATGTTCCTAAACACAGATCACAACGAGAAAACCTTGTATAAATGACCAAGATCAAAGAGTCTGAGCTATGTTTGCTGTTAATAAAATACAAGTTGAGTAAAATGTCATTTATTCAGAAATTAATTTAAAATGCAACTTACATCTTAACAATTATAATAGTACTGCATAAATGACAATGACTTTAATAAGCAAAGGTGGGGTTGAAAAAGTGCCACACCGTAACAAAATAAACATCATAAAAATGACAAAAATAAAAGTGAGTTGAAAAATTAACTCACCAACATATGTATATACAAATTATATAAACAAGTATACATGAATATTGTAATCAATTCATGTTTAAAGAAAAAAATAAATGTCCTATATAATAACACTTAAAAGGGAGGGAAATGGGAGGGTTTTCAGATAAATTCAAAACGATCTTTTCTTTCTCCCAAAACAAAGGCGAATGACCGCATGTCCAAGCACATGTAGAAATTTGATATTAATTACCGATTTTAAGAACTGACCAATCAGATAATGTAATTAGATGATCATGCATTGAACATGATGTAGTCCTTGACCTCATGTTGATATACTTAAACAAAGAAATGCCTTCTACACACATGGCATTAATAAAATCAATATTATCGGAAATTCCAGCCAAAAAATCTTTTATTTACAATAAATGTTATTTTGTCAGCTAATGTTCCTTGACACAGATAACAACGAGAAAACCTTGTATAAATGACCAAGATCAAAGAGTCTGAGCTATGTTTGCTGTTAATAAAATACAAGTTGAGTAAAATGTCATTTATTCAGAAATTAATTTAAAATGCAACTTACATCTTAACAATTATAATAGTACTGCATAAATGACAATGACTTTAATAAGCAAAGGTGGGGTTGAAAAAGTGCCACAAATCCCAAGAGGGATCCCCAACCGAGGACTCTGTATTCAACTTAGAAACTCCAGAATTAGAAAATTGAGCAAGCCATGTTGACCTCAATAAAAAACACCCACAATTGAATAAAATATACTCTTTTTAACTTTAGCATTTCAGTAAAAGTGTAGAGCAAACCATGTTGACCTCTACAAAAATAATAACACATATTATAAACAAAACAAAACAAAAAAGAAATGATATATAAGTATACAAAATCATCATTGATAATTAAACTTGTAAGGAAAGGTAAAGCAAGCCATGTTGACCTCTACCAACCCAATAAATACCATTACATATAGTAAATGACTGAAATAAAAAAACTTAAATTTGCAGAGCAAACCATGTTGACCTCTCTAAAAGTAAATACAAAAAATCACAATAAGGTAAAGCAAGCCATGTTGACCTCTACCAAAGTACTTAATAAGCGACTGAGATTATATTAAATCTAAGTGTGAAAATTATCAAGTCGAATATAATGTTGAAAAGCGTTCGACTTCCATCTACCCATGCTTTGGATCAAGGCTAACGGCACACCTCTGGCAGCTGCAGATGTCGCAGCTCCAATTCGGAAACTGTGGCCTTTATAAAAATTAGTGTCTAATCCTACGAAATTAAGCAAACTTTTTAGTGAAGAATTGAAATAAAAACCCGAAACAGGTTTTCCACATTTAAATCGAAATAAAGGACCATGTGGACAATTTTGTAACCTTAGATATTCCTCAATAGCTTTAACAGGACATAAATAATTTTCAGGACGTCTAGCTATTGATAATGTCTTACTCTGTAGATTACTATGTTTGTAGAACTTCATAGTAATTGTCATATTGCTCACATGACCATTTACTCTTTCAAACTTTATATCTTCCCTTTGAATTACTCTATAGATTTCAGACTCAGTTTTAACTGCAATTTCTCCAATCCTTAAGAAACAAAAATAAGCCGTAGACATCATAACTTTTAACAAAACTTGATTATAAATGCCTACTATTACTTTTGGTAAAGCCTTAACCAATTTTACAAGAATGTCATAGGTTGTTGGCAGCCGTGTATCAACAGAATGTCTCAACTGTTTTGTACCTTTTAACATTTTTTTAATAAAAAATGTGTCTGTTGGATCCTGTAAGAACTTAATTTTATGCATAAAACTGATGGCTGATATGTAAGACGCAATTGTAGATGTTTTGATAATTTTGAATAAATAAATGTGAAATAAAATGAGCAACCATGACATGAGTAGATGGAAGTACATTAACTCCTGGAAAATATTTCTGACAAAAATTTGAATACACACTTAGCATTCTATTATATGATGACTGAGTAGCAGCAGATAATGATGCACTAACAAGCTTATCAGTCATAGATGCAAAAATTGAGGTGGAATGACCACAGGAGTTGGACTTAACCAAGGAGCAATCTGATGAGCTTCCTGAAATGAAAAACGAGACAACAAGTCACAAATAACGTTTGTTTTCCCAGGAATATGTTTGGCTCTAAAATAGATATTGTACTTTAATGCAGCTAACACTAATCTTCGGATCAGTCTCATAATATTCTTTTCCCGAGATGATGTCTTATTTATAATTTCAGCAACAGCTGAATTATCTGTTAAAAACAGTATTTTATGATTTGCTAATAGAGGGCCCCATATATCAATAGCTAACACAATCGGGAAAAGTTCTTTCACTGTAATGTGTAAATCAATTAACTCCGGTGGCCATTTCCCTGAAAACCATTTGCTGCCAAAAACTGCAGCAAAACCACCATAAGTACCTGTAGCATCAGAAAACAGTTTTAAAAAATCTGATGAAACCCATTCTTTGAATAAAAAACAAGATTTACCATTGTAATTTTCAATAAAACTGTACCATAACTTAAGATCTAATCTTGCATCAGAATTCAGATTGATTCTATAATGAGGAGATGTATGACCTATAGTCAGATCAAAAAGCCTACGTAAAAAGGCTCTCCCAGGTATGGTAACTCCACATGCAAAATTTAAAAGACCCAATAAGGATTGCAATTCTCTGAGTGAGATACTGCGTTTACATTTGTATTTACTTAATAATTGCAAAATTTTTTCTATTTTCTCCATAGGTAATCGAGCTACCATCTGAGTAGAATCAATTTCAATACCGTAGATAGTAATGCAAGTAGTAGGGAGTTGTGTTTTTTCTGATTTGATGGGTACCCCCAATTTATCAGCAAGACAAAGAAAAGTTTGTAATGCACTATAACATTCATTTGAGCCAGCTTTTCCGACAAAGAAAAAATCATCTAACAGGTGTGATACCCCATATATTTGAAATTTAGCATTTAAAATCCAGTGGAGGGCTGTAGAAAAAGCCTCAAATAGCTGACACGAGGACGAAGCCCCCATGGGGAGGGATACATCATAATAAAACTGTTTGTCCCAATGAAAACCTAACAGATGATGATCTTTTTTAGCTATTGGAATTAAGCGAAATACATGCTCAATATCGGTTTTGGACATTAGACAGTTTGATTCATAAGATTGGACTAAATCTATGACTGTTTCAATGTTTTGGTATTGTACTGCCGAAAATTCTGGGGAAATACCAGAGTTT